>NC_081557.1:187745012-187790165 GCF_022355385.1 Mustela nigripes | reverse complement strand
TTTGTTTCCTTTGCCTTTGGAGACATATCTTGAAAGAAGTTGCTGGCTGATATCGAAGAGGTTACTGCCTATGTTCTCCTCTAGGATTCTGATGGATTCCTGTCTCACATTGAAGTCTTTTATCCATTTTGAGTTTATATTTGTGTACAGTGTAAGAGAATGGTCGAGTTTCATTCTTCTACATATAGCTGTCCAGTTTTCCCAGCACCATTTATTGAAGAGACTGTCTTTTTTCCACTGTATATATTTTTCTGTTTTGTCAAAGATTATTTGCCCATAGAATTGTGGGTCCATTCTTGGGCTCTCTACTCTGTTCCACTGGTCTAAGTGTCTGTTTTTATGCCAGTACCATGCTGTCTTGGTGATCACAGCTTTGTAGTAAAGCTTGAAATCTGGTAACGTGATGCCCCCAGTTTTATTTTTGTTTTTCAACATTTCCTTATGATTCGGGGTCTCTTCTGATTCCATACAAATTTTAGGATTATTTGTTCCAGCTCTTTGAAAAATACCAGTGGAATTTTGATTGGAATGGCATTAAAAATATAGATTGCTCTAGGCATTATAGACATTTTAACAATGTTTATTCTTTCAATCCAAGAGCATGGAATGGTCTTCCATCTTTTTGTGTCTTCTTCAGTTTCTTTCATGAGTGTTCTGTAGTTCCTCAAGTATAGATCCATTACCTCTTTGGTTAGGTTTATTCCGAGAATCAAAAACAAATCAAACCAACTCCACACATAAGAAGGGAAATAGAGCTGAGATTAATGAGGTAGAAACCAGAGACACAGTAGAATGTATCAATGAAACTAGAAGCTGGTTTTTTTGAAAGAATCAATAAGATCTATAAACCATTGGCCACACTAATCCAAAAGAAAAGAGAGAAAGCCCAAATTCATAACATTATGAATGAAAAGGGAGAGATCACAACTAGCACCAAGGAAGTAGAAACATTCATCAGAAGTTATTATCAACAGTTATATGCCAATAAGCTAAGCAACCTAGATGAAATGGATGCATTCCTGGAAAACTATAAACTCCCAAAATTGAACCAGGAAGAAATTGACAACCTGAATAGAGTGCTATCTAGTAACGAGATTGAAGCAGTGATAAAAAACCTCCCAAAAAACAAGATCCCAGGACCTGATGGATTCCCTGGGGAATTCTACCAAACTTTCAAAGAAGAAATAACACCTATTCTTCTGAAGCTGTTTCAAAAAATTGAAGCAGAAGGAAAACTTCCAGACTCTTTCTATGAAGCCAGCATTACCCTGACCCCCAAACCAGGCAAAGACCCTGCCAAATAGGAGAATTTCAGACTAATATCATTGATGAATATGGATGCTAAGACTCTCAACAAGGTCCTAGCAAACAGGATCCAACAGCACATTAAAAAGGTTATCCACCATGACCAGGTGGGATTCATCCCTGGGCTACAAGGATGGTTCAACTTTCGCAAATCAAGCAATGTGATAGAATAAATTAATAAGAGAAGAGAGGAGAACCACATGGTCCTCTCAATCGATGCAGAAAAAGCATTTGACAAAATAAGCATCTGTTCCTGATTAAAACGCTTCAAAGTATAGGGACAGAGGGAACATTCCTGAACTTCATAAAATCTATGAAAGACCCACAGCAAATGGGAAAAAGCTCACAGCCTTCCCGTTGAGATCAGGAACACGACAAGGATGCCCACTCTCACCACTCATGTTCAACATAGTATTAGAAGTCCTAGCAACATCAATCAGACAACAAAGAGAAATAAAAGGTATCCAAATTGGCAATGAAGAAGTCAAACTCTCTCTCTTTGCAGATGACATGATTATTTATATGGAAAGCCCAAAAGACTCCACCCCCAAACTACTAGAACTCATACAATAATTCAGCAATGTGGCAGGATACAAAGTCAATGTACAGAAATCACTGGCTTTCTTATACACTAACAATGAAAATACAGAAAAGGAAATTAGAGAATCGATTCCATTTACTATAGCACCAAGAACCATAAGATACCTGGGAATAGACAGGTTTCTGTCCAAAGAATGTGGTCTAGCTGGATTTTTTTTTTCTCTTAATGACATGGGGTTTGGATTTTCTTTCTTTTTCTTTTTTAATGTGATAAAATCTACACAGTTTAAAATAAGACACAAGCTGACCAAAGAACAAATCTTTAGAGCTATATAAAAATTTACTAATGTTTTCAGAAACCCATCATGAGATGAAATTCTGCCTCAGATATTATATATGGGTAGTTTCACGACTTTTCCCTTTGTGCAATTTATAAGCATCATTTAAAGCAATTCTTTACTTTCGTTTCTTGACTTAGCACTGATCATGATTTTTGAATGAGTCCCCTATGATCCTATTATATCTGAAGCTCAATGAGTCTTGTGGGCCCATGGAAATCTTGAGTCATCTGCCTTACATTTAGCATTGAAATGGAAGTGGGTTGTAAAGAGGGGGCCTGGTACTGACAATAAGAACTGTAACTTAACCCTTCATGGCAAGATAGGATGAAAAGTAATGAATATGCTATGCATACTTAGGAATTATTCTAAGATGCCAATTTCCATCCTTTGATTAACTACAGTCTATATTTTTTCTAGTGTTCAAGTTCGGGACATTTTATGCCTATGAAGAAATAATAATATAATAATTTTATTGCTTAATTCCTGAATATTTGGAAACTGCCAGGCTTATAATAAGTAGTAAATTTCCCTTGAGGAAGGAGACAATTATTCAAACATCCTGAGTGTTTGGAAGGTAGTTTTATTGGATTAATTTTCTCTTCTATGTTGCATAAAATTTGATACTGGCTCTGAGAATAGATGACAATAAGACAGACTTTCTC
The DNA here is from genome assembly GCF_022355385.1 of Mustela nigripes. Lineage (NCBI taxonomy): Eukaryota > Metazoa > Chordata > Mammalia > Carnivora > Mustelidae > Mustela > Mustela nigripes. The sequence continues at coordinate 187,787,317 of NC_081557.1, read as the reverse complement.
TTTAATTTGACATTTATTAACCCTAAATTTTACTATGTGTCTGACCTATTCTAGGCATCGTGGTGGGTGTAAGAAAGAGCACATGACCCTAAAGAATTAATATACCAGAGGGGCACCTGGATGGCTCAGTGGGTTAAAGCCTCTGCTTTTGGCTCAGGTCATGGTCCCGGGGTCCTGGGATCGAGCCCAGCATCGGGCTCTCTGCTCAGCGGGGAGCCTGCTTCCCTTCCTCTCTCTGCCTGCCTCTCTGGCTACTTGTGATCTATCTGTCAAATAAATAAATAAAATCTTAAAAAAAAAAGAATTAATACACCAGAGAATATGAAGAGAATGTTAAGCAAATTAATTATAACATAAAATGACAAATCCTAGAAAATTATTATAAAAAATAACCTGTAGATAGGTGGATAAGACCAGGAGTTGAAGTCTTCAAGAGAAGATGTCTTTGAGTTGGATATTGAAGGATGAATAGGCATTTGTCAAGGCAAAAAAAGAGAAAGATTATTTCATGCAGAGAGAGTAGCTTGCTTATAAGCTTGGATTTATCAAGGGGTGATGTTTTCATGATAAAAAGAAATTGTAGCAGAAGGAGCTGAAAAATCTAAAATTGCTGCAGTGACTCCTTGTTTATTGGAGCAAATCTAGATATTTCAATAAGGCATGTAAAAATATTGTGTTCTATAGCCCTAGTAAGTGTATATCCATTATTGATTCTGTGTGTTTTCTACTGAGGTCCCTTAGCTTTAAGGACATGGTCTCCTTAATGTATTTCACATGTGGCTGGGGACTTTCTTGACAAGTCTAATGCTATTTTGGTTCTCCTCTTACTTTGGACCCCTCTCCCCTGGTCCCTGCCCACTGTAGTTTCCTAATTGTTTATGCTTTATGGTCTCTGAAGCAGAGACTATGTACTTTTTATTCCTATAATTTATAGTACTCAGCAAAGAGCAATTAGCTGTAGGAAATGTATAAATTCTCAAGATCTGCTTTTGTAGCTCTAAGTAAATTTTTATAAATTTTACCTCTGTATTAATTCTTATTTAGTTTGATTTTCAAGGGCATTTGTGTTATAAGAAAACATGCATAGGGAAAAGTCACGATGCCTGTATTTGAGACCTATTTCTGCTGCTCATTTATTGTATTACATATACAATTAAATGTCATGGAATGGACCAAGTGATATATAGAATCCCATCTAGTTCAAAATATTCTTCTGGAGTAGGGGGAGGAGAACCCTGGATGATGGGGGCACATGGTTATATTCTCTGCTTCCAAACTCCCATACCCATCTCCCACCAGGTATGATGATGATTCCTATATACACTATATATTGTGGTTTCACCATCAATAAATCACTGATTGATTTTTCAATATCTGTAATGACCTTAAAGAGTACTATAATATTCTCAAATAAAAACTAGAATTAATTCATTTAGACCTTTGAAAGGTATGCTCAATAGTATACACTACATAAAATCCAGAAAAGCGATTTACTAGGCAAAGTTACAAGGAGAGTTGGGAAATTAGTATTCTAGGTATAAGAGAGCAGTATATACTTAAAGAAGAAAATTTCAAAGTAAGATGTATGTGGTCAGTGCCCATTCTGGTTTTGATTCTGGTTATCTATTATTATATAAAAACCCACCCCAAGCTTAGATACTTAAAAACGAACAAATGTTATTTATTTAGCCTTCATATTTGCAGAGGCCACTGGAAAGGCATATGTTTGTTCCACAGAGTCATCTGGGTGGCTTGATAGAGCACTGGAGGATCACTTTCAAGATGACTCAAATACATGGCTTTGACTGAGGTTGGAGGGGAGCTTAGCTGGGTCCCAAGACCAGGCATCTGAATTCCTCTCCATGTTGGCCTCTCTACTGGGTACTTCAAATTCATCACAGAATGGGGGCTCAAGAGTCAGACAGTGAAAGTTGCCAGTTTTTTTTTTTTTTTAATTCAGTGTGGAAACTAGCACTGCATTACTTTTTTTTAAAAATTTTTAAATTTTTTATAAACATATATTTTTATCCCCAGGGGAACAGGTCTGTGAATTGACAGGTTTACACACTTCACAGCACTCACTAAAGCACATACCCTCCCAAATGTCCATAACCCCACCCCCCTTCTCCCAACCCCCTCCCCTCAGCAACCCTCAGTTTGTTTGGGAGATTAAGAGTCACTTATGGTTTGTCTCCCTCCCAATCCCATCTTGTTTCATTGATTCTTCTCCTACCCACTTAAGTCCCCATGTTGCATCAGCACTTCCTCATATCAGGGAGATCATATGAGAGTTGTCTTTCTCCGCTTGACTTATTTCGCTAAGCATGATACACTCTAGTTCCATCCATGTGGTCGCAAATGGTAAGATTTCATTTCTTTTGATGGCTGCATAGTATTCCATTGTGTATATATACTACATCTTCTTGATCCATTCATCTGTTGATGGACATCTAGGTTCTTTCCATAGTTTGCCTATTGCGGACATTGCTGCTATAAACATTCGGGTACACGTGCCCCTTTGGATCAGTACATTTGTATCTTTAGGGTAAATACCCATTAGTGCAATGGCTGGGTCATAGGGAAGTTCTATTTTCAACATTTTGAGGAACCTCCATGCTCTTTTCCAGAGTGGTTGCACCAGCTTGCATTCCCACCAACAGTGTAGGAGGGTTCCCCTTTCTCCGCATCCTCGCCAGCATCTGCCATTTCCTGACTTGTTGATTTTAGCCATTCTGACTGGTGTGAGGTGATATCTCATTGTGGTTTTGATTTGTATTTCCCTGATGCCAAGAGATATGGAGCACCTTTTCATGTGTCTGTTGGCCATCTGGATGTCTTCTTTGCAGAAATGTCAGTTCATGTCCTCTGCCCATTTCTTTATTGGATTATTTGTTCTTTGGGTGTTGAGTTTTCTAAGTTCTTTATAGATTTTGGACACTAGTCCTTTATCTGATATGTCGTTTGCAAATATCTTCTCCCATTCTGTCAGTTGTCTTTTGATTTTGTTAACTGTTTCCTTTGCTGTGCAAAAGCTATTGATCTTGATGAAATCCCAATAGTTCATTTTTGCTCTTGCTTCCCTTGCCTTTGGCGATGTTCCTAGGAAGATGTTACTGCGGCTGAGGTCGAAGAGGTTGCTGCCTGTGTTCTCCTCAAGGATTTTGATGGATTCCTTTCGCACATTGACGTCTTTCATCCATTTTGAGTCTATTTTTGTGTGTGGTGTAAGGAAATGGTCCAATTTCATTTTTCTGCATGTGGCTGTCCAATTTTCCCAACACTATTTATTGAAGAGGCTGTCTTTTTTCCATTGGACATTCTTTCCTGCTTTGTCAAAGATTAGTTGACCATAGAGTTGAGGGTCTATTTCTGGGCTCTCTATTCTGTTCCATTGATCTATGTGTCTGTTTCTGTGCCAGTACCATGCTGTCTTGATGATGACAGCTTTGAAATAGAGCTTGAAGTCCGGAATTGTGATGCCACCAACGTTGGCTTTCTTTTTCAATATCCCTTTGGCTACTTGAGGTCTAAGTTCCATATAAATTTTAGCATTATTTGTTCCATTTCTTTGAAAAAGATGGATGGTACTTTGATAGGAATTGCATTAAATGTGTAGATTGCTTTAGGTAGCATAGACATTTTCACAATATTTATTCTTCCAATCCAGGAGCATGGAACATTTTTCCATTTCTTTGTGTCTTCCTCAATTTCTTTCATGAGTACTTTATAGTTTTCTGAGTATAGATTCTGTGTATCTTTGGTTAGGTTTATTCCCAGGGATCTTATGGTTTGGGGTGAAATTGTAAATGGGATGGACTCCTTAATTTCTCTTTCTTCTGTCTTGCTGTTGGTGTAGAGAAATGCAACTGATTTCTGTGCATTGATTTTATATCCTGACACTTTACTGAATTCCTGTATAAGTTCTAGCAGTTTTGGAGTGGAGTCTTTTGGGTTTTCCACATATAGTATCATATCATCTGCAAAGAGTGATAATTTGACTTCTTCTTTGCCGATTTGGATGCCTTGAATTTCCTTTCGTTGTCTGATTGCTGAGGCTAGGACCTCTAGTACTATGTTGAATAGCAGTGGTGATAATGGACATCCCTGCCGTGTTCCTGACCTTAGCGGAAAAGCTTTCAGGTTTTCTCCATTGAGAATGATATTTGCGGTGGGTTTTTCATAGATGGCTTTGATGATATTGAGGTATGTGCCCTCTATCCCTACACTTTGAAGAGTTTTGATAAGGAAGGGATGCTGTACTTTGTCAAATGCTTTTTCAGAATCTATTGAGAGTATCATATGGTTCTTGTTTTTTCTTTTATTGATTTGTTGTATCACGTTGACTGATTTGCGGATGTTGAACCAACCTTGCCGCCCTGGAATAAATCACACTTGGTCGTGGTGAATAATCTTTTTAATGTACTGTTGAATCCTATTGGCTAGTATTTTGGTGAGAATTTTCACATCTGTGTTCATCAAGGATATTGGTCTATTGCTCTCTTTTTTGATGGGATCCTTGTCTGGTTTTGGGATCAAGGTGATGCTGGCCTCATAAAATGAGTTTGGAAGTTTTCCTTCCATTTCTATTTTTTGGAACAATTTCAAGAGAATAGGAATTAGTTCTTCTTTAAATGTTTGGTAGAATTCCCCCGGGAAGCCGTCTGGCCCTGGGCTTTTGTTTGTTTGGAGATTTTTAATGACAGTTTCAATCTCCTTAGTGGTTAATGGTCTGTTCAGGCTTTCTATTTCTTCCTGGTTCAGTTGTGGTAGTTTATATGTTTCTAGGAATGCATCCATTTCTTCCAGATTGTCAAATTTATTGGTGTAGAGTTGTTCATAGTATGTTCTTATAATAGTTTGTATTTCTTTGGTGTTCGTTGTGATCTCTCCTCTTTCATTCATGATTTTATTTATTTGGGTCCTTTCTCTTTTCTTTTTGATAAGTCGGGCCAGGGGTTTATCAATTTATTAATTCTTTCAAAGAACCAGCTCCTAGTTTCTTTGATTTGTTCTATTGTTTTTTTGGTTTCTATTTCATTGATTTCTGCTCTGATCTTTATGATTTCTCTTTTCCTGCTGGGCTTAGGGTTTCTTTCTTGTTCTTTCTCCAGCTCCTTTAGGTGTAGTGTTAGGTTGTGTACCTGAGACCTTCCTTGTTTCTTGAGAAAGGCTTGTACCGCTATATATTTTCCTCTCAGGACTGCCTTTGTTGTGTCCCACAGATTTTGAACCATTGTATTTTCTTTTCTTTTCTTTTTTTTTAAAGAATTTATTTATTTATTTGACAGAGAGAGATCACAAGTAGGCAGAGAGGCAGGCAGAGAGAGAGAGGAGGAAGCAGGCTCCATTCTGAGCAGAGAGCACGATGCGGGACTCGATCCCAGGACCCTGGGATCATGACCTGAGCCGAAGGCAGTGTCTTAACCCACTGAGCCACTCAGGAGCCCCGAACCGTTGTATTTTCATTACCATTTGTTTCCATGTTTTTTTTTTTCAATTCTTCTTTAATTTTCCGGTTGACCCATTCATTCTTTAGAAGGATGCTGTTTAGTCTCCACGTATTTGGGTTCTTTCCAAACTTCCTCTTGTGTTTGAGTTCTAGCTTCAGAGCATTGTGGTCTGAAAATATGCAGGGAATGATCCCAATCTTTTGATACCAGTTGCGACCTGATTTAGAACCGAGGATGTGATCTATTCTGGAGAATGTTCCATGTGCACTAGAGAAGAATGTGTATTCTGTTACTTTGGGATGAAATGTTCTGAATATATCTGTGATGTCCATCTGGTCCAGTGTGTCGTTTAAGGCCTTTATTTCCTTGTTGATCTTTTGCTTGGATGATCTGTCCATTTCAGTGAGGGGACTGTTAAAGTCCCCTACTATTATTGTATTATTGTTAATGTATTTCTTTGATTTTGTTATTAATTGGCTTATATAGTTGGCTGCTCCCACGTTGGGGGCATAGATATTTAAAATTGTTAGATTTTCTTGTTGGACAGACCCTTTGAGTATGATATAGTTTCCTTCCTCATCTCTTATTATAGTCTTTGGCTTAAAATCTAATTGATCTGATATAAGGATTGCCACTCCTGCTTTCTTCTGATGTCCATTAGCAAGGTAAATTCTTTACCACCCCCTTACTTTAAATATGGAGGTGTCTTCAGGCTTAAAATGAGTTTCTTGGAGGCAGCATATAGATGGGTTTTGTTTTTTTATCCATTCTGATACCCTGTGTCTTTTGACAGGGGCATTTAGCCCATTAACATTCAGGGTAACTATTGAGAGATATGAATTTAGTGCCATTGTATTGCCTGCAAGGTGACTGTTACTGTATATTGTCTCTGTTCCTTTCTGATCTACCACTTGTAGGCTCTCTCTTTGCTTAGAGGACCCTTTTCAATATTTACTGTAGAGCTGGTTTGTTGTTTGCAAATTCTTTCCGTTTTTGTTTGTCCTGGAAGCTTTTAATCTCTCCTTCTATTTTCAATGATAGCCCAGCTGGATATAGTATTCTTGGCTGCATGTTTTTCTCGTTTAGTGTTCTGAAAATATCATGCCAGCTCTTTCTGGCCTGCCAGGTCTCTGTGGATACGTCAGCTGCCAATCTAATATTTTTATCATTGTATGTTACAGACTTCTTTTCCCGGTCTGCTTTCAGGATTTTCTCTTTGTCACTGAGACTTGTAAATTTTACTATTAGGTGATGGGGTGTGGGCCTATTCTTATTGATTTTGAGGGGCATTCTCTGAACCTCCTGAATTTTGATGCTCGTTCCCTTTGCCATTTTGGGGAAATTCTCTCCAATAATTCTCTCCAGTATACCTCTGCTCCCCTCTCTCTTTCTTCTTCTTCTGGAATCCCAATTATTCTAATGTTGTTTTGTCTTATGGTGTCACTTATCTCTTGAATTCTCCCCTTGTCGTCCAGTAGCTGCTTGTCCCTCTTTTGCTCAGCTTTTTTATTCTCTGTCATTTGGTTTTCTATATTGCTAATTCTTTCTTCTGCCTCACTTATCCTAGCAGTGAGAGTCTCCATTTCTGATTGCACCTCATTAATAGCTTTTTTAATTTCAACTTGGTTAGATTTTAGTTCTTTTATTTCTCCAGAAAGGGCTTTTATATCTCCCAAGAGTATTTCTCTAATATCTTCCATGCCTTTTTCAAGCCTGGCTAGAACCTTGAGAATTGTCATTCTGAACTCTAGATCTGACATATTACCAATGTCTCTATTGATTAGGTCCCTAGCCTTTGGTACTGCCTCTTGTTCTTTTTTTTGTGGTGAATTTTTCCATCTTTCATTTTGTCCAGATAAGAGTATATGAAGGAGCAAGTAAAATACTAAGGGGGTGGCAACAGCTCCAGGAAAATATGCTTGAACCAAATCAGAAGAGATCCGAAATCGTGAGGGGGGAGAAAGGGGATAAAAAGAGTTTCAAAAAGAAAGAATGAAAAAAAAAAAAAAGAAAAGAATTAAAAAAGAAAACGAATAAAGAAAAGTATAAAAAAGAAAATATATATATATTAGATAAACTAGTTAAAAAACGTTAAAAAAGAAAAGGGTAAAAGTTACAAAAAATTTTAGCAGAAGAAGAGAAAAAAAAATTAAAAAGAAAAAAATTAAATTAACTGCAAGACTAAAAAATCACAGGGAGAAAGCCATGAGTCCGTGCTTTGCTTTCTTTTTCTCTGGAATTCTGCTGCTCTCCTTGGTATTGAAACCTCACTCCTTGGTAGGTGAACTTGGTCTTGGCTGGATTTCCTGTTGCTCTTCTGGGGAGGGGTTGGTGTAGTGATTCTCAAGTGTCTTTGCCCCACTCGGATTTGCACCGCCCTTACCAGGGGCCGGGCTGAGTAATCTGCTCGGGTTTGCTTTCAGGAGCTTTTGTTCCCTGAGTGCTTTCCGTAGAGTTCCGGAGGACGGGAATACAAATGGCAGCCTCCTGGTCTCTGGCCTGGAGGAGCCTAGAGCCTGGGGCCCCACTCCTCAGTGCGCCCTCAGAGAACAGTGCCCAGTAACTCCCGTCTGCCTGACCTCCAGCCGCGCTCCGAGCTAACCGAACCTGCGACCGGTTCAAGGTAACCTCGAGCTGTGAGCTCACTGTCGGCTCTGTCTCTGTAGCTGGCTTTCCCGTTCCAATACCCGCAAGCTCTGCGACACTCAGACACCCCCAATCCTTCTGTGACCCTGCGGGACCTGAGGCCACGCTGACCCTGCGTGGGCTTCTCCCCAGTTTAGCTTCTGGAGCGATGTCCCTCAGTGGGACAGACTTTTAAAAGTCCTGATTTTGTGCTCTGTTGCTTCGACGCTTGCCGGGAGCCGGCACCTCCCCCCGGGGTCTATCTCCCCGTGGCTTTGGATTCACTTCTCCGCCAGTCCTACCTTTCCGAAAGTGGTTGTTTTTCTGTTTCTAGAATTGCTGTTCTTCTTCTCTTCCATCTGCCAATGGATTTTCAGGTGTTTGCAATCTTTAGATAAGCTATCTAGCTGATCTCCTGCTAGCTGAAGTAGTCTCAGCCTGCTACTTCTCTGCCATCTTGACTCCTCCTGCATTACTTTTGATGTATTCTGTTGGTCCATCAGTCAGAGTCCAGATTTGAGGAGAGGAAGAACATTGACTCCACCTGAGGATAGGAGGGTATCAAGTAATTTGAAGGAATGTTTTAAAACTGCTACGTGTTTCTTCAGTGAAAATAACCTTGTTTTTATTGTGATATTTGTTCATTGATTCATTGATTCACCCATTCATTCATTCATCCACTTATTTAAAAGATTTATTTATTTGAACAAAAGAGAGAAGTTGAGTGAGTGAGCAAGTGCTGGCAGAGGGGCATAGAGAATCCCAAGTAGACTCTGCATGCTGGTGTGGAGCTTGATTCAGGGCTCTATCTCAGGACCTTGAGATCAAAACCCTGAGATTGTGACCTGAGCTGAAACCAATAGTCAGAGCTTTACTAACTGTGTTACTAGGCATCCCAACGTTTATTTTCATTATAGCAAAGGCCAAACAATATAGAAAACTTCTGGGACCCATTTGATAAGAAGTTTGGAAAAATACTCAGTCTGCTTAGTAACACTATCCTTTGTCTAGTCATCTGTCTGGTCATGTCTACCTTTAATGCAAACTTGAGTACGCCAACCACACATTTGTGTTTTATAAAGAAGATATTTATATTTGAGATTTAGTATGTTAATTCTTTATGTTTCCTTTCAGTGTTTTTGTTAATCCTAGTGTAGGCCTGGAATTGATTTGGGGTGTGTGTGTGTGTGTGTGTGTGTGTGTGTATGAGAGAGAGAGTATGCATGTAAGCGCATGTGTCCATGTGCACACACATTGTGTATGTCCATGTGCACACACACATTGATCTTTATGGAACACTCTTTCACTCTTTCATTTTTTATTTTTCCATGACCTTTCACTGTCTTTAAGTCAAATCCTCTTTTCCTCCAGGCTTGCAATAGTTACTCAAAAGGAGCAGTGGGAATCTTCTTTTAGGGAAGATGGTGAAACCACTGAGAGTACTATATTTCTATTTTAGAGTTCAGAATCTTAAAACGGGAAAAATACTTTGAAACTCATATAGTTTAGGTGTTCATCAGCCAATTACTTGAATTCCCTCCACAACATTTCCTCCAGGTAATTATTTGGCTTACACCAGAAAGATCCAGCAATAGAAAGCCTCCTAGTCTTGTGTGATACACAGTGTCAGCTTCATCTTTTCAATCTTTTCCCCTTGTTGAACTAAATAAATTTGTATCCCTGTAACTTCTTAATATACCAAAACTTCTAAACCTTCTTACCCATAAAAAGCCTTCAGAATTGAAAATATTTATTATGGCTCTTTCTTATTCCGCTGATTTTTCTTACTCCAAACTAAACAGTCTTATTTTTTTCAACTGTTCTTCTTGACATAGTTTCAAATGACTTTCCACCTAACCACTTACCTCAGAATATATTCTGGTTTATTGATGTCCTTAAATATTGTTTTTTATTTAAGAAGAATATAACATAATTGTTAAATACCAGGCAGTATTTAAGAACTCAACCTAGCAGTCCAGAAGCAGTCTGACAGGGAATTCTTCCATAATTTCCTTAGCTGTCTATTTTCAGGTTAGAACAGTTTGCAAAGTGGCTTCTTGGAGTTCCAGTAGTCTTGGTAGGATCTGTTCAATCTCTTCCTCATATTTTTTTCTCCTTCAAGGTTGTGGATTTGAAACCTGGAAGAGGAAAAGAAGTCTCTGTCATTTATCTATTCTATCTATCTATCTATCTATCTATTTATTTATTTATTTAAAGAACCTATTTATTTATTTATTTATTTATTTGACAGACAGAAATTACAAGTAGGCAGAGAGGCAGGCAGAGAGAGAGAGAGAGAGAGGAAGCAGGCTTCCTGCTGAGCAGAGAGCCGATGCGGGGCTCGATTCTAGGACTCTGGGATCATGACCTGAGCCGAAGGCAGAGGCTTTAAACCACTGAGTCACCCAGTAGCCCCCTGTCATTTATTTTTAATGCAGTGAAAACCGAATTCCTTTTTCTTCTAGTCTATTCACAATTTACCATTTTGAAAGGCAATGAAGCATTTAGTAGGCTAAATGACTTTCCAACTTTATCATTCTTTTCTTTGTCAAGTTCTTTGAAAGCCTAAGGCATATAGGTGGCATAACAAGAGACATATTTTAAGAAGCTTAAAGGTAAATTAGTGAAGGATTTCTTAGTAAATGTACATTTTATATATTTTCAAGTGACCAATTAACAATACTTCATAAAGACAAAGAAAAGGAATGATATCCGTGTACTGGTTTCTGTGTTTAATTGTAAAATAATGTTAAATGGCTGGTTTGTCCCATGCTGGAATACTGAATATTGAGTCTGAATGTCCTTGATGTAAGATAGGATGTATAATATTCATGCTTTTGGGCTATCTTCATCTCCCCACATCAATTAACTTCTAATTGTTTAAGCTAATGAGTTAAATTCCCCAAGTTAGTTGTGGATATGACCCTTCAAAGAGACAACATGGAGGCAAATTTTTCTTGCATATTTGTCATGATTTTTTTTTCAATTTACTTTTTGTAAAATTGACCATCCATTTATGTCAGGGACATATTTGGTATATATGTAGGTACAATGCTAAAATTTCTTAATCGTTAGTTGATTGTGAGGTATATTTTCAGTTTTGAAAATGTTAAAATTGGTAAGAAAAGGCAAGGAAACAGCATGGTTAGTTTAGAAGTCACTATTATTAAGTATGGATGCTTACAGTTGCCAGTCTATGCCTCCTTTGCTGTAGTAATGTGATTCTATACATATATCACACCATCAGGGCCATTTGTGGTATGGAATGAAAAATATTATGACAGTGTAACAAGTTAAGCAGTTGTTATAAAACAAATTGTTACTGTGCCTATCCTGCCCATGGAATGTAGAGACATTACTTCATTGACCACTGATCTGGAAGCCCTTTCTTAGAAAACCTGCATAGAACCTGTGCCTACCAGTTTTCTTAAATAATATAAATACAGAACTAAAAGCTTTCATAATGGAAATGATGGTAGAAAAATTTGGTTCAGATTAATATGAAAACTGTAGCTGATAAACAGTTGCTATTCCTCTAAGAAGAAGAATTCCTGCTAATCCATCTTGAATTTGCCAACCCAAAGTATAAGTGAAGTACATCTGCTACTGGTTTGTCCTAGATGGCTTTATCCAGTTTGAAAATGGTAACTTACTTTGTAAATAATACATGAAAAACTTGATTATATCTAACATGCAAGGCATGAATCCAAGGAGTACTGTTCTAGAAAGGAAATCAAAAGGCAAACTGCACAGCATTTGGGTGTAACCTTTAGGGATTCCTTTGTTTCTTTTTATACATGATTACCCTCCGCATGAACCATTTTAGTTGTGATAGATTTTAGGTAGCCCTATTTTGTGAGTATAAAGCAGAGTAACTGAAATTTTAGTTTGAGGTACGTAGAAATACAGAATTTGAGAATTGAAATTACTGGTTCTCTACACAAATGTCATTTATGACTCTTAAACATTTCCAGAGGTGGAAAATTTTCTAATCTTGTGGCTAATTCCCTTTTTGGGAAATTGTAGTTGAAAGGTATTTTTCACAGTAGACTAAATATGGCACCTCTTGAATTTACCTTTTACTCTAAGTTTTAATCTTTCTACATGATTATATATATATAAATTTTTACCTATTTAAAGATAAACATCATACATTCTTTTTTTTTTTTAAAGATTTTATTTATTTATTTGACAGACAGAGATCACAAGTAGGCAGAGAGGCAGGCAGAGAGAGAGAGAGAAGGAAGCAGACTCCCTGCTGAGCAGAGAGCCTGATGCGGGGCTTGATCCCAGGACCCTGGGATCATGACCTGAGCCGAAGGCAGAGGCCCTAACCCACTGAGCCACCCAGGCGCCCTTAAACATCATACATTCTTAAATATTCTTTTGCTAGAAACAAATTTTTTTTCAGCTGTTTTTTAATGGCAGTTTTGATTTTTGTTTTACATCTTCTAGTCACTGTTTTTCTTAAAATATTAATACTGTTGTTGGACATTTGTGATAATACCATGAAGAGTCAGTGATTTTTCTAACAAACTAATTTTCATTCCAATTTAAATGAAAAAATAAATTCTAATTCTTTTCTTTTTTTAATTTATTGTTTTTATTAACATATAATGTATTATTTGCCCCAGAGTTACAGGTCTGTGAATTGTCAACTTACACACTTTACAGCACTCACCATAGCACATACCCTCCCTAATGTCCATAACCCAACCACCCTCTCCATACCCTGTCTCCCCCCAGCAACCCTCAGTTTGTTTTGTGAGATTAAGAGTCTCTTATGGTTTGTCTCCCTCCTGATCCCATCTTGTTTCATTTTTTCCTTCCCTAACCCCCACCCCCCCCCCCCCCACTCTGCCTCTCAAATTCCTCATATCAGGGAGATCATGTGATAATTGTCCTTCTCTAATTGACTTATTTTGCTCAGCATAATATCCTCTAGTTCCATCCACATCATTGCAAATGGCAAGATTTCATTTCTTTTGATGGCTGCATAGTATTCCATTGTGTATATATACAACATCTTCTTTATCCATTGTGATGATCAGAGTCAGTAAAATATTAAAGGTCTATAATGATTGAATTGTATATCATACTATTAGAGTTAAGTATAATTAAGTAGTTATTATGTTCTATTTCTTGATTATTATTATTTCATGTGGAAAATAGATGGTAAATGTCTATTAAACAGAGCAACTAATTAAAAATTCCATATTCCATGCCTGTTTTTGGTAAAAGAGCTTATTGGAAGTATAAGAAACATAACTGAGCAAGCAACTCAAATTCTGGGAGTTGGACTTCAACTGAAGTTTTATATAAATTTTATATGATATAGAGCTACATGTACTCTCCAGTGATATTTAGCTCCCATATTATACTATTGAGCCTCCATTTTGCTCCACTGAAATGTTCACATTCAAGATATTTCCTGGTAATTATTTCAGTGATAGTTAAACAGAGTTTAGGATTTTTAGTATTTTTTTATGATATTATACAAGTGATTCATTCTTACTCTCAGGATGTGAATGAGGAAGCATGCTATTGGCAGCTGTCTTTCAACTGAAGGAAGCCAGCTTGAGGATGAAGCTTAAACATGCAAAAGGGGAGAATAGAGAAAAACCAGGGGTGCCTGGGTGGCTCAGTCATGATCCTCAGGTCCTGGGATAGAGCCCCTCCTCAGTCTTCCTGCTCAATGGAGAGCCTGCTTCTCCTTCTCTCACTACACCCTGCTTGTGTTCCCTCTCTTGCTGTCTCTCTCTCTGTCAAATAAATAAATAAAATTTATTTTAAAAAAGGGAGGGGGGAGAGAAAATCAAAAGAACTGGAAATTTTGCCATGAACCCAAAGCCTGATTACTTACAGAGTTTTCAGTTATATAACCAATACATTTCCTTTATTGGATAAACCAGCTTGGGTTTAATTTATTTTTACTTAGAACTTTACTTGGGTTGAGTTTATTTTTACGTTTTTGCTAAGACAGTGGGTGAAGGTACAGATAATTTGAGCTGTAGAGGAGCCCAGAGATGATTAGCCTCTCTCTTATCTGTAAAAAACTGAAAGAGAGGTTATCTACAGAGATTTAGTGATTATATAATAAGACAAACTACAGTTTTTACTATTCTGTATAGGATTGAAAATATTGGCAAAGTGAAAAGGAATTCTGAGAGCCACTGAAGGGATTATGTTAGAGAACTAAATTTAGATGGATTCCTGCTTTGTCATAACACTTATCATCACTTGATATTATATACTTTTATTTTGTCTTTTTTCTCATAAATTGTAAGCTCAAAAGTGGGGATTTTGTCTGATTCATTTACTCTTATATTTCTAGTACCTAGGATTAGGTTTGGCACAGATATTGATATGTATGAATGAAGGGATGAATTTCTGAAAAAACTGAAGAGCCTAGCTCAGATTGGATAGTATGAATTTATGGTGGAAAATATTGACCCAATATCATAGATCTTTCAGAGAATATTCTTTAACCTGGGTACATCAGACTCAGTGATTATGGAGTGGCACCTCTCCCAGTGCTTGGCTCTTAGTGAATGGTAAACAAATTTGGTGCTGTACGGTGTGATACAGTGGGTATGCCAGAGGATGGATGGTGAGGAAATCTAGCATGCCAGCCAGAGTAATACTGATATGACTAACTACTTTGTCCAAGTAGAATAAATAGGGAAGCAGCTTATTAAAGTGATTTGGAAGTCAAAAGTAAAACTACATCAAAGTAATGTGATATTGAAGGCTTGGCTTTAAAGTTCATGGCATAGTTTTTTAATTTTACTGGAGAAAATATATGTACTACTAGATAAACTGCTTAAATATAGCTTGCTGAAGGTAAAAAGTAGTAATAATGAAGCAAAATAAGGTCACAAAGAGATCACCAGAAAAATAATATAGCCCAAAGACCCTTAGAAACATAGATGGACATGTATTTTGAGTATTGGTGATGCTGGCGCCCAAGAAAATTTGCTGTTAGGACTTATTTTAAAGATGGAGGAAAGGAACAGAGAGAAAGTTCTGATTTCAATCTGTATTAAAAAAAAACAGAAATAAAAAAGCAGTGGAAGGAATTTATGAAACTGGCTTTCATGTTTAAATTTAGTTAGTAGGCTAAAAGAAGGTTCAAAACAATGGGCTATACTGTTGTAGCTGCTTATTTTTGCTGGGTCTGTTGGCAAAAGTCTCTCATTTCTTCACACTTACTTTTTAAAGACCCTGGAGTCCCAGGTTTCATTTAGCAGACTAACAGCTTTCAAATACTAATTATGTGTCTGTCTCAGCTTCTGGTTCTCCCTTTCCCTTTTCATCCTTGCCCTCTTGTTATTTTTTTTTAGTTCCCTTCCCCACCTATTCCCCTACCTCTCACCTTTCTTTCTTTTCTCCTATTCAGTTTCTCTCCTGATTACAGAAGATGTCAGTTAGCTATAAAAATCATCCTACTCATGTGAAACGTGTTTGGTCATGAAGTCTGGATATTTCATAGGGGATTCTGTTCCAGGATGTCCATCATGCTGCATAGCACATTGGTTTTGAGCATTGGGATCATCTTGAAGGGATTGAATATAATTAGTTTCTTGGTGCCTCTGGAAACTAGGAGCTACTCTATGAATCCAGACAATGTTGTAATAGAAAGATGACTGTCATTAGACAGACCTCATTAAAATCATAGTTTCTTTTTTTTATTAGCTATATCATGTCAGATATGTAGCCTCAGTTCTATGGATTTCAGCTTCCTCATCTGTAAAATAAGACTAGTAATACACACCTTAAAGTATTTTGTGAAGAATAAGTGACTAAAGCCTGGAAAGTGATTAGTATAGTACCTGGCATTTGGTAAGCATTCATTAAATGATAGCTATTCTCACTGTTTTCTTGGGTTGATTCTAGTTTCATGGATCTCCTACCAGTGTCTGGCTCAGACCAAATAAATGGCACTGCTATTCTGGAATCTGAATCGGACTGGATAAGGTGTGTGCTGCTGGACATTCTGGGCAGAAGGATATGCTTTTCTGATAGTGGAGATATTGGTGTCTGAATGGGTACGCTTCAAGTGACTTGCAGGATAGCCTTGCTAAAATTCTCTTTTGGGTAATATAGAGGTCATATGGTAGTCCCTTCTTATCCATGGTTTTGCTTTTCACTGTGTCAGTTACCTGAGTTCATTAACAGTTTGGAAGCAGATGATCCTCCTTCTGATGTACTGTCAGAAGATCAGTAGTAGCCTAACACTTTGTCACAATGTCAACATCATCCACCTCATTTCATCTCATCATGTAGGCATTTCATCATCATACTTCATCACAAAAACTGTGAGTACAGTACATTAAGGTATTTTGAGAGAGAAATAGATGATATACAACTTTTATTATAGTATATTATTATAATGTTTTTTCATTATTAGTTATAGTTGTTAATCTCTATGTCTAAATTTTAAATTAAACTTATAATAGACATATATGTATATGAAAAAATAGTAAATATAGGGTTTGATATTATTTACAGTTTCAGGCATCCACTAGGGGTCTTGGAATGTATCTTCCACAGCTAAGGGTGGGAACTATTGCATATGGCTTTGTTGAATTAATTATATCACAGATGTACCTACACAGAAACTGGTGACCTCTTTGGCTCGTGCCAGTGTTACTTACTTTCTTAAGGCATTGGTCATTGACATCTTAGTTTCTTTTTCATGCCTTTTTATCATGGTCATTTTTTTTTTTAAAGATTTTTATTTATTTGTTAGAGAGAGAGATACAGAGCGCAAGCACAGGCAGACAGAGTGGCAGGCTAGAGGCAGAGGGAGAAGCAGGCTCCCTGCCGAGCAAGGAGCCCAATGTGGGATTCGATCCCAGGATGCCGGGATCATGACCTGAGCCGAAGGCAGCCGCTCAACCAACTGAGCCACCCAGGCGTCCCTATCATGGTCATTTTTTATTATCAGTTAAAATCTCTATGAATTCAGATGATTTGACTCATAAGCTTGCATAGTTTGCACTTACAAGTGCATTTGTGCACTGAAAATGCACTTGTAAGTAGTGCATTTTCTTATAGAGCCAGTATCCCATTGTATAGAGTTTTTTTTGAAGTATATGTTGCTTTCATTTCATTTTATTATTTTATTTTATTTTTACTTAGCATATAGTGTGCAATATAGTGATTCAGTTTCAGGTGTACAATATAGTGATTCAGCACTTCCATACATTACCTGGTGCTCATCAAAAGTGCACTCCCTAATCCGCATCACCTATTTCACCCATCCCACCCACCTCCCTCTGTTAAACAACCATCAGGTGGTTCTCTATAGTTAAGAAGTCTGTTTCTTGATTTGCTCCCCTGCCCCTGCTTTTTTCCCTTTGTTCATTTGTTTTGTTTCTTAAATTCCACATCTGAGTAAAATCACGTGGTATTTATCTTTCTTTGACTGACTTATTTTGCTTAGCATAATACCCTTCTAGCTCCATCCATCTCATTGCAAATGTTTATATATATATATAAACATTATTCATCCATAAAAAATATATATATATACATATATATATGTATATATATCACATCTCTTTTTATCCACTTGTCAGTCAATAGACACTTGGGCTATTTCTATAATTTTGCTGTTGTATGTAATGCTGCTATAAGGATTGAGCTGCCTGTATCCCTTTTGAATTAGTACTTTTGCATCTTTTGGGTAATTATCTAGTAGTGTGATTGCTGGCTTGTAGGGTAGTTCTATTTTTAACATTTTGAGGAGCCTCCATACTGTTTTCCAGAGTGGCTGTACAGTTTGCATTCCTACCAAGAGTGCAAGAGGGTTCCCCTTTCTCCTCATCATTGCCAGCATCTGTTGTTTCTTGTGTCATTGATTTTAGTCACAGAATATAGAGATTTATATTTTATTAGAGTATCACATATAAAACCATCCCGTTATTCAAATATGGGAAATCTAAGACCTATGAGCTTCTTTATTCTCTTTTGGTGCACAGGCTACATGGCATAAAACTGGAAGGTCTTCATAGTAAATTTAGATGCATTTTTTCAGTTCTAGGTTTCCCAAGAATCAGAGCTCAAACTTAAAGTTGAAGAATATGGGTCATAAGTACGTTTTGAATTAATGTCAACACAACATGGTAGTTTTTTTCTTTCTTCCATGTTTTAATTGTTATGCTTTTAAGATAGAACAGGGATAAGATTATTGGTGAGGTGTTCTCTTTGAACCTTGCTGATAGCTAGACCAATCCTTATTTTTTTCTGTTTTCCATCAAGAAAGTTCTTGTGTTTTTTTAACTGTATCTGAAGTCTTGTATGAGGCTCAGTTTAACTCCTCAGATCCTATATTTCATGTATCTCTATTGCTGAGGATGGGGCACACAGCAAAGTCTTGTTACTTTTATAGATGTAAATGCTATTCTGGTTAGCATAAATTAGAAGAGCATCCACAATCTTGAGATAATTGGCAGTTTATTTGTTTTCAGTATTTCAGTATTTTTGAGATGAAGTTTGACCTTTAAGTTTTTTGGTTTTAGAAATTTGGAAAACAGTGTGGAGATTCCTCAAGAAATTAAAAATAGAGCTTCCCTGCAATTGCACTACTGGGTATTTACCCCAAAGATACAGATATAGTGAAAAGAAGGGCCATCCGTACCCCAATGTTTATAGCAGCAATGGCCACGGTCGCCAAACTCTGGAAAGAACCAAGATGCCCTTCAACGGACGAATGGATAAGGAAGATGTGGTCCATATACACTATCGAGTATTATGCCTCCATCAGAAAGGATGAATACCCAACTTTTGTAGTAACATGGACAGGACTGGAAGAGATTATGCTGAGTGAAATAAGTCAAGCAGAGAGAGTCAATTATCATATGGTTTCACTTATTTGTGGAGCTTAACAAATAGCATGGAGGACAAGGGAAGAAAGAGAGGAGAAGGGAATTGAGGGAGATTGGAAGGGGTGGTGAACCATGAGAGACTATGGACTCTGAAAAACAATCTGAGGGTTTTGAGGAGCGGGGGGGTGGGAGGTTGGGGAAACAAGGTGGTGGGTATTATAGAGGGCATGGATTGCATGGAGCACTGGGTGTGGTGCAAAAAACAATGAATACTGTTACGCTGAAAAGAAAAAATTAAAAAAAAAAAGAAATTCATGATATATGAGAATGTAATAGTTTGCCTGGCTTTCAAGACTCACATTTAAAGAAATCTGCTACTACTCTACTTCCTGTTCAGATTTAGGCTTAGCCCTAGTTTATATTCTAGGTACAGTACTTTCATAAGTCAGAGGATCTTTATAAAAACTGTAAAAATAACTAATTGGCTAAGTTTAAATACATGTTGCCCTCTATTTTTGGCACCCTGGCCTTTAAATGATTTCATTTTCTTTTAAAAATTACACCAAAATTATTTGGCTTCTGTCGTATATTCTGTACCTTCAGATGGGCTGCTGCTTAGTACTGTAGTTATATGGTGTTAAGTTCTTACCTTTCGCTGAAGTGGGTTGAATTTCTTACCTTGAACCAGAGTCTGTCAGTAACTTTGTTCTTGACATCTGTTGTTGGCTATCACCAGTGTCAACTGACTTTCCTATTTGAGTGTCTTTCACCCTTTGTGTGAGTTTTTACTTACTGATCCACCATGGCTTGGATATCAAGATGAGTATTTTGCTTAGTGATATTTATACCCCACCCATTCCTTTTTCTCTTGAATTGATGCCCACAGCTTTGCTTTGCTATGTGGGCCTGGCCTGATCTTCTATATGAAATAAAAATATTCCTCTAGAGGCCAGGATCATCATTTTGTTGCATCTCCAAAATCTTCCATTAAAACAAATCAACAAATCCAATAAGCAACATTTTCCTCAAGCCCTACCACAAAGCCAACTCTAAAAGTATTGTCAAATGCTGCAGCATTTACTGAAATTGAGATAATAGCAGAACAGTTCAATTGCATACCACAATGCAAAACTTCCTAAAATAACTTTTTCTTCTTTCCCTTTTTTCTCCTGATATCTTTTGTCCTCTTTTCTTTCTCCACAAGCCACACCTATAAACTCCCCTATGGAGTATCCTTTTATTGCCATTAGTACTGGGATCTTTCCCCTCAGCTGGAGTACTTCACTCAGCAAAATAAGAACTAGTGACAAAGAACTTTTCTAGCATGTTTCTTGGGAAATTTGGTATGTCCTACTCAAAGAAAAGCCTAAATAAAACTGCTGAGGTGCTTATGGTCCAGAGGTAGCTGACTTTTGAAAAAAGTGTATATTATTTAGTCTTTATGAATGTATGTCTTAGTGTTTAGGTATGAATGTGTATATACATATGTATGTTTTATAAATCTGAGATTATATCAGCTATACTGTTTATAACCTGACTTTTTACTTAATAAAAACATCATTTTATTATCATTCTTTCTTCAGTAGTCTTTTATTACATACTTTAAGTTGTTTCAAGAATTGTACTGTATGGATATTTCATGATTTACTTAATATGTCATCTTGTTGGCTTGTTTAGGCTGTATACAGTTTTTTTTCTTGTTACAAATTATTTTGCAGTGAATCTGTACTTTATTATTTCCTTAAGATAAACCAGTATAAGTAGAATTTCTAGCTGAAAATGTAAATATTCAAAGTTTGATCCATAAAATGAAATTGATTCCTGAGTTATTACACCAAAGAATGCTCTCACAGCATGTGAGAATGTCCATCCTCTGCACTCTCTCCTACAGTATGTATACCTCTTTCTTGATTACTGTGTTAGATAGGAGGAATGGTGACTTGTGATCTGATTCTATACTGGTTTTTCATTTTGCTTACTTATTTTATTCCATAGTTTTTTTTTCATACTAAGGTTATTTTTCTTACCAGCTTTGCTAGTCAGCTATATCAACTAAAGCTTAAATACAGTTCCCAAAATAACATGAGCAAGATGAATTTTTTCAAATTGATTTATTTTTTAATTCTAGTGTAATTAGCATACAGTGTATTATTAGTTTCAGGTGTGCATATATCTGTATATCTATAACAATTCTATACATTGCTCTGTGCTCATCATGGTAAATGTACTCTTAGTCCCCTTCACCTATTTCACCTCCCCCCCATCTCCCTTCTGGTAACCACCACTTTGTTCTCTGTATTTAAAAGTCTGTTTTTTGTCTCTTTTCCTTTGTTCATTTGTTTTATTTCTTTAATTTCACATATGGGCAAAATAATATGTTTGTCTTTCTCTAACTAACTGATTGCACTTAGCATTATACCCTCTATATCCCTCCATGTCGTTGCAAAAGATAAGATTTCATACTTTATGGCCAAGTAATAGTCCATTGTATATGTATAACTACTTCTTCTTTATCTATTTGTCTATTGATGAACATGGGTTCCTTCCATATCTTGGCCATTGTAAATAATGCTGCATTAAATGTAGGGATGCACATATCTTTTTGAATTAGTGCTTTCATTTTCTTTGTGTATATACCCAGTAGTGAAATTACTAGATCATATGGAAATTCTATTTTTGATTTTTATGTTATAAGTGCTTATATTAAAAAAGTTCAAATAAGCAACTTAGCATTATACTACAAGGAACTAGAAAAGAAGAAACTTATCTGAAATTTAGTAGTGGAAGGAAATAACAAAAATCAGAAATAAATAAAATAGAATAAACAGTAACATAACATTGAAAGTAATGACCAGTTTTGCAAAACAAAACAAAACAAAAAACCCAAACCAAAATTGGCAGTGCTTTAACTACATTAACTAAGGAAAAAAATGCTGAAAAATGAGAAATGGAAGAGAAAACAATACAATAGATATCACAGAAATACATAGTGTGATAACAGATTACTACAAGCAATTATACACTAACAAATGAGAAAACTTAGAAAAATCCTTAGGTAATTCCTAAAAATGCACAAGTTACCAAGATCGAATCATGAATTTTGAATCTAAGAAACAGGAAATCTGGGGCGCCTGAGTGGCTCAGTGGGTTAAGCCGCTGCCTTCGGCTCAGGTCATGATCTCAGAGTCCTGGGATAGAGCCCCGCATCGGGCTCTCTGCTCAGCGGGGAGCCTGCTTCCTCCCCTCTCTCTGCCTGCCTTTCTGCCTGCTTGTAATCTCTGTCTGTCACATAAATAAATAAAATCTTTAAAAAAAAAAAAAGAAAAAAAAATAAACAGGAAATCTTCTTAGACCAATAACAAGAATGAAAGTTGAATTAGGAATCAGAAATCTCCCAGCACAGAAAAGCCTAAGACTACATGGTTTCATTGATGAATTCTACCAAACCTTAAAAAAAATGGACAGTCTTTATCAAAATCTTACAAATAATGGAATAAAGGAAACATATTCAAAATCATTCTATGAGGCCAGTGTTACCCTGATATCAAAGAAGGATAAAAACAATACAAGAACAAAAATGTCTAGTCTGTCCAACATAAATATTATTCCACCTCTCTTTTGATATACATTTTGATCATAAATGTTTCTTCACCCTGTCACTTTTGATATGCAGGTATTTTTAGGTCTAAAATGCATCTCCTAATTCACATAAAAACCACTCACTTAAGGTTCTGAGTCATTGGGTGAATCAAGGACAAATGAACTTTACTGGAAAGTTAGAGGCAAGGATACTGATCAAGGACCCCTGTGTACTGGCTCTTTTCCTTCTTAGATGTGGATATGGTCTTGACAAAGCTGTTTAATGTTAGAACAAAAAGATCCTATTTTTTTTATGGATGAGGGTTGGAGGAACTTACACTAATCATTATTGCACTAATAATGATTAGTGTAAGTTCTTTTGGAGGGGTAAAATACTGATGGCATATAGCAAGCATTCAGTGTCTCAGAATCTGTGCACATACTATTGCTAACAGCTACTACTGCTGTTTCTCCATCTAACCCTGAGCAAAGGTGAAATTTGAACTCCATTATGCTGTCTTGGGTCCTGCTTTCTGTGGCCATGTTGCTTCCAATAAGATCTTATATCCTTGGCTTATTAGTCATGAATGCAATCTAACCTCATGTGGTGATTGCATGATGCCTTTTTTCTTTTTCTTTCTTTTCTTTTTTTTTTTTTTTACCAATTCATAACTTATCAGAGTTAATAACTGTATAGCAGGAAATTCCTTTTAATAAATATTTAATTAATGGATAAAATGGTAATATTTGGATAAAGTTTAATGTATAATGTGCTTGTTACTTTGTTTTCCATTTTATACATGGATTCATATTTATTTTATTTCATATAAAAGTTGGGCTAACATTCTTACACATTTTAATAATTTTTTTTTTAAGATTTTATTTATTTATTTGACAGAGAGCGATCACACATTTTAATTTTAATTCATAATTTATTTACCTTCACTGTTTATGTCCTTCCACATTAGTCATATACACCAATTGTGTTGCATTAACAAAGTGCTCCCAAATCACATGATTTAACACAATACAGATTTATTTCTCACTTATGGCTAAATGTTCAAAAGTAGTTCTCTTAACTAAATGAAATATTATAGATATAAACAAAGACACGTTTTCTACCCCTTTCTCTTTACATCTATTTATATAGGTGACCAGATATAACTAAAGTTGGTAAAATTTATGATAACTTTGAATTTCTACAAAAATTGTGATTTTGGTTAGAATTCCAATAATTTATACTTTAAGAGGGGATAATTGCTACTGTTACTGATTCTTTCTATTCCTAAATATAGCTCTCCAGGTTTTTAAGTCTTCTTTTATGTATTTGAATAAATTATTAATTTAACCATTGCATTTTTGCATGTAATTTATTAAATTACACATCGACAATAATACAATAATAGTAGGGGACTTCAACACCCCCTCACTGAAATGGACAGATCATCCAAGCAAAAGATCAACGAGGAAATAAGGTCTTAAATGACACACTGGACCAGATGGACATCACAGAAATATTCAGAACATTCCATCCCAAAGCAACAGAATACACATTCTTCTCTAGTGCACATGGAACATTCGCCAGAATAGATCACATCCTGGGTCACAAATCAGGTCTCAACCAGTACCAAAAGACTGGGATCATTCCCTGCATGTTTCAGACCAAAATGCTCTGAAGCTAGAACTCAGTTACAAGAGGAAAGTTGGAAAGAACTCAAATACTAGAACACTTATGTTCTAAAGACTATAGAAGGCTAAAGAGCATCTGACTAAAGAATGAATGGGTCAACCAGGAAATTAAAGAAGAATTTAAAAAATTCATTGAAGCAAATGAAGATAAAAACACAACTGTTCAAAATCTTTGGGATGCAGCAAAGGCGATTCTAAGAGGAAAGTATATAACAATCCAAGCTTTCTCGGGAAACAAGAAAAGTCTCAAGAATACAACCTAACCCTACACTTAAAGGAACTGGAGAAAGAACAGCAAAGAAAGCCTAAACCCAGCAGGAGTAGAGAAATAATAAAGATCAGAGCAGAAATCAATGAAATAGAAACCAAAAGAGCAGTAGAACAAATCAACGAAACTAGGAGCTGGTTCTATGAAAGAATTAATAAGATTGATAAACCCCTGGCGAGACTTAGCAAAGAGAAAACAGAAAGGATCCAAGTTAATAAAATCACGAATGAAAGAGGAGTGATCACAACTAACATTAAAGAAATACAATCAATTATAAGAACATATTATGAGTAACTATATACCAGCAAATTAGACAATCTGGAAGAAATGCATTCCTAGACATATATAAATACCATAACTGATGGACACTGGGGATGGTATCTGCTATGATAAGTGCTGTGAATTGTGTAAGACTGGTGAATCACAGACCTGTACCCCTAAAACAAATAATATATATTAATTTAAAAAAGGGAAAAAAAAGGTCCTCAAAAAGGATGATCTAAACTTGTACCTTAAAACATATGGAAAGGTAAGAACAAATTAAAGACAAAGTGATAATGAAATAATTATAAAAAGAACAAAACTGAAATATAAAACAAATTCTAAGGAATGTTAAAACCAAATGCTAGGCACCTGGGTGGCTCAGTAGGTTGAGTGTCTGCCCTTGGCTCAGGTCATGATCCCAGGATCCTGGGATTGAGCTCTGAGTCAGTCTCCCTGCTCAGTGAGGAGTCTGCTTCTCTCTCTCCCTCTGCTTGTGCTGTCTTCTCAAAAAAAAAAAAAAAAAAAAAATCTTAAAAAAAAATCAATAAAATGCTTTTTTGAGGAAGTGTTAATAAGATTTATAGTCCTCTAGTCAAAGTTATTAGTTAAAAAGAAAGAGACACATTACCAATATCAGGAATGTAAGAGGAGGAATCCTTACTTATGTTACAGTCATTAAATGGATAATAAGGTGATACTATGAACAAATAACTTTATGCCATACATTCTACAATTCGGAGATAAATAGGAAGTCTTCTTGAAAGATATAAACTACCAAATTTACTCAATAAAGAAAATAGATAATGTGAATATATACATATATATATATATGAATTTGTAGAGAAAATCTCCCTTTACTCAGATGGCTTCTCTGGTGAATTCTATTAAAATTTAATCTATAGAAAATCTTTCAGTGGAAGAAAGGAAGGGACTTCCAATTTATTTTATGAAAACAATATTACTCTGGTAACAATACCAGACCAAGATATTACAAAAAAATAAAATGATAGATGAACATGCTTTATGAAGACAGATGTAAAAATCCATGACTAATTTTTAATAAATTAAGTCCAACAAAATATAAAAAGCACAGTACATCATGACTAAGCTAGTTTTACTCCAGGAAAACAATTGTGGTTTATCATGGTGAATCAATAAATACAATTCTTATTAATAGAATAAAAATATGATCTTAATAGCTGCTGAAAAAGTATTCGGTAAACTTAACACCCATCCATTCATAAAAAGAACTCTAAATAAAGTAAGAATAGAAGGAAACATATTCAACTTCATAAAGGTCTTATACAAGAAATTACAGCTATTTTCATACATGATTTTGAAAGGCCAATGCATTTCTTTAAGATTAAGAAGAAGTCAAGTATATCCTCTCTTACCGCATTGTTACTGAATATCCACACTGTTACTGAAATTAAATGGCATATGTCTTGGAAAGGAATAAATAAAACTGTATTTCTTTGGAGAAAATTTGGCTGTCTATGGAGAACACATAAGGAATTTATAAAGAAATTTCTAGAACTGATGTGTCCCAAGTTAAAATGTCAATATAAAATATCAGTTGTATTTCTATATTAGCAATGAACAATTAGAAATTAAACAATAAAACCATTCACAATGATATGATAAAAGTATGAAATAATTAGGATTTAATATATAAAAATATGTACATGTGTGTGTACTGAAGATTAAAAAATATTACTGATGCCAGTTAGAGTATATCATATAAGTGATATATACTCTGCTAATGTATTGGAAGATAATGTGTCATTTTTTTCTCAAATTGGTATGTGATTTGGTGTAATCCCAATAAAAATTCTAGGAACTTTATTATTTTAATATAGCACCTGGCATCCTGATTCTAAAATATATATGGAAATGCAAAGGATCTTGAGTAACCAAAACAATATGGAAAAGAAGATGAAAGTTAGAGGACTTATGCTACCTAATTTAAAGACTGACTATAAAGCTGTAGTAGTTTAAACTGTGTTATTGGTGTAAGGACAGATCTGTGGAAAATGTAACAGATAAATTGCCAGAAATAGACCCACGTATATGCGACCAGCTATTTTCCAACAAAAATGCAAAGGTGATT
The DNA here is from genome assembly GCF_022355385.1 of Mustela nigripes. Classification (NCBI taxonomy): domain Eukaryota; kingdom Metazoa; phylum Chordata; class Mammalia; order Carnivora; family Mustelidae; genus Mustela; species Mustela nigripes. The sequence continues at coordinate 187,760,500 of NC_081557.1, read as the reverse complement.
TAAAGGGAGAAAGGATGTTCTAGGCAACAAATGGTGTTAATTAATGATTTGATATGTATTTGTAAAAAAACAAACCTTGGCATGACCTTTATATGTCCCTTATCTCAAATCATATAAAAATTTGTACTCAAATTAGATCACCAATCTCAATACAAGAAATGAATCATAAACTTTCTAGAAGAAAATAACGAGAGAAAGTCTTTGTTGATGTTGTGTTAGGCAGAAACTTTTTTTTTTGAGAAGGTGCAAAATACAAGAAACATAAAAGAACACTTTGGTAAGTCGTGCTTCATTAAAATAAAAGGCTGCTTATTTAAAAGACACTTTAAAATGAGATTGGAAGCCAGGGGTGCCTGAGTGGCTCAGTGGGTTAAAGCCTCTGCCTTTGGCTCAGGTCACAATCCCAGGACCTTGGGATTGAGCCCCCCATCAGGCTCTCTGCTCCACAGGGAGTCTGCTTCCTCCTTTCTCTCTGTCTGCCTCTCTGCCTACTTGTGATTTCTTTCTGTCAAATAAATAAATAAAATATTTATAAAAAATGAGATTGGAAGCCGTAGAATTGGAAGAAAATATTCATGGTATATATATATCAAAGAAAGGACTTGAAGCATAATACATAAAATCTTTTGCAATTCAAGAAGACAGAAACTTTGATAAATGAATGGTCAAATATTTGGACAGACATTTTACCAAAAAGCTGTATCAGTGGCAAGTAAATAATGGAAATTGTTGATTGACATAATTTGTTATAAGAGAAATATGAGAATAAAATTAAATGCCATATCTACCTGGTAGAAATTTTGAGTGGCTGTAGTTATCATGACTTGCTAATTCCTTTGCTAGATATTTACCCAAGAGGGATGAAAATATATGTCAATGCAAAAGCTCTTTGTGAACATGTGTAGCTTCTTTATGTATAATAGCTCTAACCTGAAATTAATCTCAATATCACCTGGTGAATGGACATGCAAATCGTGGTATATCCCCATAGTGGAATATCACTCAACAATAAAATGAAACAAAATCAGTGATACACGCAATAATATTAATATCAAAAACTTTCTCCTATGTGAAAGAAGATAGATACAGAAGAGTAGGCAATGTGTGTTTTTATTTATATGACATTTTAGAAAGGCAAAACTACAGTGACATAGAGAAGTTTGGGTATTGCTAGCCTGTGAGAAGGGGATCTGAGTGCAAAAAGGAATGAGGGAATATTTTTCAGGTTATGGAAATAATCTGTATCTTGATTTTGGTGGCTATTAAATGACTATATACATTTGTCAAAATATTGAATTTTATCCCTAAAATTGGTGAATTTTATAGCATGTAATTTAATTTCAATAAAATTGATTAAAAATACAGGGTAGAAGGTATTTCTGTAGTATGCTTCTTTGAGACACTATTTTTGAAAACATGTTTTGGAGTATTAAAATGCATTTGTATGAAGGTTGGAATATTACTATATTGATTTAAGAAATATATTTATTTGCATTAAGACAGTGATATGGTTTCTGTAAAGACTGTATGACTGTAACTCAATGACGTCTAAATAACTAGATTCTTTTATTTAGGCAGCACAGAGGTACAGGCCAGAGAAAACTTGAAGAAACTTGTGACAGAATGAAGACATTTTATGAATTAGCTCAAATGAGAGGCAATAGGTTAATATTTAGATATGAATACTAAAAAAATTCTTGTATGTATAATCAGAAACATATTTTTTAAAATATCTGTGCCAAACCCCAGTGAAATACTAGGAGAGACAAGCATGGACTAGGGTCATCAAATCTCTAAAAGATATGAAACCCCCAATATGGGTAGGTCATCTGGTATTAGGAGGAAATTCCTGAGATGGATTGACAAGGAAATATGACACCAAGCTTTAGTTTAAAAATCTTAGTGAGGAAGCTGGAGAGAAGGCTGTCGTGACAGAGAGAACCCTCATCTTTCTTTATTTCACACCACCAGCTAGCTATATCCAAGTTTCCAGCCACACACTCTCAGGCTAAAACAACTGCTGGCAACTTCATTTTTCTTTGCTGATGTATAATTACTTATAAGTTTTTGTGTGGATACATTTTTCCCTTTCCATTGGCATTTTTGAGTTTTAGATTATTAGATTCTATCCCTCAATGTGAACTGCTTAGTGGTTTATTGGTTTGTTAGGGAGAAGTGTGGCCACTGCATCTGGAAGATGCCAGTGTGGTGTACGTAAACCACGATGAGGTTTTAGCTGAGGGTGGATGGTATGTTAGCTTTGGCCTTGAGTTCTTGAGGGATCATGATTAAAAGTTGTTCAGGGAGACATATTGCTGTTTTTAGGTTGCCAATTTTGTGGCTTTCCTGTGGAGTTGGACTAGTTTTCATCAACAGCTGTGGTTAATTTTCAGAAGCCAGGAGTAGCCATTTTGGAGGCAAATCTTTCCCTTTCTTTGAATGGTGAAAGAAGTTTTTGACTCTTTGGTTGCTGTGGTGTATACTTTTTAAAAAAATTTCCTTAATTGAGAACAGATTAGACATGATATGCTAGGACTTTGTATAAGCTAAGGAGAGGCCTAAATGATATTTTCTGACATTTCATGTAACCAGTGAGGATTCTCACATTAATGGTGGGGAAGAGGCCATTTAGGTGAGATGCAGAGACAAGAATAGATAATGATTGGTTGATGGTTAGTATTTGTCCAGAGATGTCATTTACCATAGCTCTGGATATGGGTTTTAGAAAGTTGAGGCGCCTGGGTGGCTCAGTGGTTAAAGCCTCTGCCTTCGGCTCAGGTCATGATCCCAGGGTCCTGGGATCGAGCCCCACATCGGGCTCTCAGCTCAGCGGGAAGCCTGCTTTCCTCCTCTCTCTCTGCCTGCCTCTCTCCCTACTTGTGATCTCTGTCTGTCAAATAAATAAATAAATAAAATCTTTAAAAAAAAAAAAAAAAGAAAGTACATGACACCATTCCTTGTAAGTAGGAAAGTGGCTGATTAGATTTTTCATTTATTTTAGGTACAGTTTACATACAGTAAAATTCATCCTTTTAGTGAATGTGCAGTCTGAGTTTTGACAGTCATGGTAAGTGCCGCCGTTACAAGTACAGAACCATTTCATCACCTCCACAAATTCTCTTATTCTTTATTGGCAACTCTTTCATATTTTTGTCTCTATAGTCTTGCCTTTTCTAGAATGTCATATAAATTCAATCACATAGTATATGGATTTTTTAGTTGGCTTCTTTAAGTTAGCATAATGCATTTGACTTCATATTGTGTATGGTGAATGCATTTATATTGATGAATGATATTTCATTATATAGATGTACCACAATTTATTTATTCACTAGTTGGAGGATATTTGCATTGTTTTAGATCTTGGGGATTATGAATAGGTTGCTATAAATACCTGTGTGGTGGTTAGTTTTAGGTGTAACTTGGCTGGGCCACAGAATGCCCAGATATTTGGCCAGACATTATTTTGGGTATTACTGTGAGGGTCGTTTGGATGAGATAAACATCTAAAATTGGTGGATTTTTGAATAAAACAGGTAATTCTCCATAATATAGATGGGCCTCATCTAAACACTTGAAGGCCTGAGTAAAACAAAAAGGCTGGCCTCCTACACAAACCCCAACCCCCTACCAATGCAGAATTATCCAGCAGAGTACCTTTGGATTTCATCTGCAACATTGGCTTGTCCTGGTTCTACGTTAGATGATGTAGAATTGGAACATTAACTCTCCTGAGTCTCCAAGCCGGCTAGTTTCTATATAATTGTGTGAACCAATTCCTTATAATAAATCTCTCCCTATTATATACATAAATTCTATTTGTTCTGTTTCTCTGGAGAACCTTAATATAACCCATATACAAGTTTTTGTGTGACCATAACTTTTCTTCTCACTTGGGTAAGTACCTAGCAGTAGCATTGCTGGGTCATATGGTAATGATATGGTAATGCATATTTAACTTTATATGAAACTTGATAGACTTTTTGTAAGGGGCTATAATTTTTTGCATTCCAAGCAACAATATATGAGAGTTACCTTTGCTCTTCATCCTTTCCAACATTTGATGTCAGCATTTCACTTAAAAAATTTTTGCCATTTGGGGTTCATAGGTGGCTCAGTCAGTTAAGCATCTGACTCTTGATTTTGGCTTAGGTCATGATCTCAGGGTTGTGAGATAAAGCCTCACATTTCACTCCATGCTGAACATGGAGCTTGCTTAAGATTATCTCTCCCTCTCTCTCCCTCTCTCTGCCTACACCCATGCCCTTTCTCTCTCTCTCTCAAAAAAATTAGTCTTTCACAATTGGGGTATAGTAATATCTTACTGTATATTGTGGTTTTGAGTAAGGGTATGATAACTTGCAGCTGATTTGGAAGAGCTCTTATTTTCTTAGTTATCTTTATATCCGATATTGGTCCTTGGTTAAGATAATGATGAAATCACTAGGTTATGATCTATAAGTTGTTATTTTGAACCTAACACATCCATGGAGTGGTTTTAAAGTATGTTCGCAAACTACTTGATATGTTTCCCTTCAATAGGTAAAGCTTATTCCCCCTACTCCCCATAGAGTAGGTTAACTGGCATTAGTGATCCACTTTTAATGAATAGCATATAATGAAATTGATGATGTATTAATTTTAAAGACTAAAAGACTTCCTTCTTCCTTCTGGGATTACTCCCTCTGGGGAGAGCCAATAAACTGCCATGTTGTGAAGACACTCAAGAAACCTGATGGAGAGGTTTTTTGTATAGAGGAACTGAGGCTATTTCTGAGAACCAGTATGGAATTGAAGCCTCTTGTGTCTCATGAATAAGCCATCCTGGAAGTTGATCTTCCAGCTTCAGTCAAACCTTCAGATTGTTGCATCCCCAGCCGACATCTGGAGTGTAACCTCATGAGAGACAGATCCACCTGAGCCCCTCCACCCAGCTAAGCTGTTCCTGCATAGAGACTATGAGATAATAAATGTTTGTTGTTTTAACTGCTGCACAGTGGAGTAATTTCTTCCACAGTAATAGATAACTAATGTAGATTTTGGTGCTGAATTTGGGGTGCTATTATAATGAATACCTAAAAATATGGATATGGCTTTGGAATTAGGCAGTAAGCAGAAGTTGGAGGGACTTTGTTATAAATTATTCTGGCAGAGTCTGGGGTACTCCCCCAAATTATTGCTCTTGTGTTTTAGCTTTGTTGTAAATATTAGGCTCTACCTGATTTTAGTTTCTTTTAAATAGATTTTACAGTGACTGACTCCAATTATGTGCAGAGGACCATTTGTTTTAGGACTTTAAAAATGTCATACAGTTACCAAGTAAAATCATAAATCATGAAACACCCTTATCCAATTTCTTAAATATCTTCCTTTTAATGATTACCGTAACAGTAGGAAGTCCTTGTCTCAATTTTTGTTTAAATTTTAATCTCAGTATGAGGTTTTAAAGTAAAATACTTGAATGGCAATAACTGATTACCTGGTTCCAAAGGACATTTTCCAAAGCCATCTCTTGGGCATAATCCATGCACCCAAGTTCTCACAGAGTAGGAGATTTACCACTTAAGGAGTTTAGTATCTTTGGTGTATAGTTTACATGTACATTCTTTAAGCTTCAAATTTAATTTCTTTGGCAATCCAAGCTATTCGTTGTATGGAGAAGCCAGATTCTCCTTCAGTCTGGAGGCCCTATACTATACTAATATATCATACTTGCCTTCCATCAATTCCATAGTGCTACATAAATTGTTGAGTTCTGCTTTTTGGCTCTTTCCTGGCCAAGGTGTGAAGAGGCCCAGGAGAGAGAGGAAAGCAAATCAGAATGTATATACTGTCTTTTCTTCTTAATAACCATATCTGACTTAATCATTGGCAGAGTTGAAGCACCCCCTTTCCCATGATTGCTTCTTACTTCTTTCTGTTCTGGGGGTTGTGATGCATATATTTAAACTTGTATTGAAACATTAATATCCAGAATTGACAGAGAAAGAGAGGAGAGTACTATGGAGCAGGTACCATGTATTGTTTATATCACATAATAGCTTAAATATGTATCAGATTGGTTGGCACAGTTTGGCTAAACTTGTGGTATTAAGTACTGATCAGGATCTCAGTAAGTTCAAACTATAACTACCAGCATGTCTCAACTCAATTTGGAAGAAATTGTTGAAGGTCATTCTCATGGAGTATATGAAATTGATCCTTTGTACTTGGATAGAGAATCTGGCTGGTTTCCTGCAAATCTTCTGGCAGAATATGGTATATAATATTCAATAGTTTGAATATTAGCTCTGGACCCTTGGAAATCTATTGAGGTAGGCATACAAGATATATTGCTAGAACCGAACTCTGTTTTTGTGGAAAGCCAGTTACTTTGTTCTTTATTATCATGTGCTCATTGTCACTTAGTGCCTTATATCATTGATGGGTTCAGTAAGTGGTGAAAATTACCTGGCATGAAATAAGCCAATAAGTATTTGTGTGGAATGTTCTGTATCAGTTGTGCCATTATATAGTGTGCCTGTTTGGTGTTCCAGGAAGTATATTTTGAGATGGAGTTAGGAGTACAAAAGGTTTATTTGGGTCTCATACCTGTGAAGGGAAAAGCAAGGAAATGGGATTAGGCAGGGCAAGTCATCAGACTGTGGTATAGACTTATTAAAGTTTCTGCCGTCCTTTGGGAAGCTCTATCACAAAAGCCATCATCTGGAGTCTGGCTGAAATGTCTAAGCCCTTTTACCACACCTTAATCAGTTATTAGCTTGGAGCCACCTTGAGAAGAATGTGGCCTTTTTTCTAAAGCTGAGGCAGACCCTGAAGAGCTAACTTCTAAAGGCTGTCAGCCAACTTCAATTTTTCCCCCTGAGCACTGAGTTTTTCTTGAAGGATCAACGTAGTACATCTCTATGTCTGCTATATGCTAGAGGCAAATCTTCTTTCAGGTTTTTACTGTGCCATCTTTACTTCAGTGGAAGTCTCAGAGATATATCTATAAATATATACAGAGATGTGTAGATTTAGGTAGATAGTAAAGCCTTCTTTTCTATAGTAGTTTATTAATAAAAATAAAAAGGGAACATGATAAAATGTTAAAAATAATCTGTATCTATCTTAAATACATTAACTTAATGTTATTTTATATGCCAGTCTTTTGATAGAGACAAAGCCTTTTCTTCGAGTGCGAGTCTTCTGTTTAGAATCCATTTTATCAGGTGCCTGGGTGGCTCAGTTGGTTGAGTGACTGCCTTCGGCTCAGGTTATGATCCTGGGGTCCTGGGATTGGGTATCATATCAGGCTAACCCTGCTCTGTGAGGAGCCTGCTTCTCCTTCTTCCTCTGCCTGATACTCCCAGATGCTTGTGCTCTCTCTCTCTCTCTCTGTCTCTCTCTGTGTGTGTCAAATAAGTAAAATCTAAAAAAAAAAAAAAAAAAAAAAAAAATCCATTTTATCTTTCATGCATAGGGAGTACTGTAAAACATAATCTAGATTTGCAGTTTTGTTTTCTTAAAGCAGAGAAAAACTTTATACACATTATACAATCTGAGTATAAGTTTGCTTTCATTTTCATGAATTTTCCACCAGTATTTCATAGTTGTTTTGTGCCGGTTTAATTCAATGATTTTTTTAAATGATTTACCTTCAGACTTTTCAAATAATTAATCTTAATTTGTATCAAAACATCTTCTCTTTTTGCAATCATTTTTATTGTTTAGATTATGTTTAGTAAATTTATTACACAGGATATACATAGGGTGGAGAAACAGACTTTGGTATATATATGACTTAATAGGTGAGAGCAGAAGTATTCAGGCTTCCTAGAGGGGTATATTAGGTCCAATACTTCAGTTAGTAGTGAACATTGGTCGTTATCCTTTGTAGAGGGGAGAGAGAGTGTCAATCAGGCAAATAAAAAGAACTTTTACAGATATATCTATAGGTATATCTCTAACTACTTCTGTAATGATAGCTATATCTGTTAAAGGACACTCCAGAACAATAAACATTCCATTACAAAAGAGGGATATGGACCCAAATCACTGCCTAGTGTCTTTGGTGAAATGAGCTGGACTCTAAGAGAGTCTCAGGATGCTTTTTGACTTATTAGCAAAGTCAAGACTAGCTTGGCAATCATGTGACTCTTAGATTTTTTGCCCCTCCTAGGACCTACTTTGTTTTTGTTTGGCTATGCAAGGGGCTCCCTCTAAGTCCTCTAAGTGGCAGTCTTCCCTAGGATTGTTTCACAGTACCAATTGCCTGAGATAAAGTAAGCCAAGAAAGAACTTTAGAACAGAGATAAGAGTTCAAGGAGAAGAAAGCCTTTCTTCCAGATCAATTTTATTTATAATTGCTTTATTCCTCTATCTAAAAGTTAAATCCTCAACTTCATGTGTTTGAAAGGCTCCATTGTTTCCCTTGATTCTGTCATTGAAGAGAGGAGATCTTGAGAGCCCCTAAAATTTAGCATGTCCCGTCAATGTTATATTCATACGTATTTTTAAGGTTAATAGAATTGGGCTTTTCTTCCATTATTTTTTGTTAGTGGCTTGAATCTGGGCTCTTTGAATAATATCTGAAACATCTGGCTGGAACATCCCATCAACCTGGAATAACTATAGTTTTCATATTTAGGGGGAAAATGATGGTGAACAGATAGCTAATGACATGATTCAAGATTTCTGAATGAATTACTTAAGCTAAAAACCTTAATAAGACTCTAGGAAGCCTTAATTCATTAAAGTTGCAACAGACATAATAGCTACATGTCTGATGCCCCTTATCTGTCCCAGAAGTGATTTCAGGGATGAAATTCATTCTCAGTGCCAAGATTTCCTAGCCAGCAGTTTTTCCTCACTTTGTGGCATTGCAGTCTACATTTTCCCTTTCATTATAAATGTGTAGGTAAACCATTGGTGGGTATCGGTAACAAATGGAATGTTGTAGCAGGAAAGGGAGAGTAGTAGATGCTTGAGGTGGGTGGGGGCATGGGGTAATTGAGTGATGGGCATTAAAGAGGGTACTTGATGTAATGAGAATGTTATATGCAACTGATGAATCACTGAATTCTACCCCTGGAACAAATAATGCAGTGTCTGTTAATTAAATTGAGTGTAAATAAAAAATTTTTAAAAAGGAAGAATAACATTTTCCTCACTAGCTTCTTAATTCTTAATCTTTAACTAAATTTAAATAAAACATGGTGATTGTTATGGTTAGGTGGAAAGACTTTAGGTAAATATTATTCTATTGGTCAAAATGATCATCTGTTGTACAAGGCTCTTATACATATGTTCAGTCATAAGAAAATCAAAACATTTAAGTAAGAGTACAATTATGTTGTCAGAGCAATTCCTGGGATCTATATATATGTCCCTGATGGACCTGTTGTAGATATTCATTGGGGTAGGGAAGAGAAGAAGGAGAGTTTATCAAGATTGCTGTTGTGTTACTATCATGGTGTTCACTGTAGTTTCTTTTGAAGTACATTAGGAAACTGATCAGCTGTTTAAACCAATCCATGGCTTGGGGGTTTTCAGTAAGATTTACTCTTTAGATAGGAGCCATTTTTTTCTATGCTTTAAGAAGGAAGTATTTCATAAGCCGTAGTTAATCAGTGGGCAGATTTTGTTTTGTCAAGATTAAAGGACTGTTGTTAACAAAGAAAGCAAAAGCTTGTGTTGGAAGAAAGGGCCAGGAGCCACTGCTTATAACCATAGATTTCAAGATCTAAGTGATAATGCACCCTACTCCTCACAAGAGGCACAGTCCTCTGGGATATTTGACTTCTATAAATTGTCCTTGGAAGGTCTTCTAGTCTTTATTTTGGTCTAAGTCAAGATAGCACTTTCAGTGGACTTCTTATTTCTTAAGAATTTTCTGCCTCATTTTAGTTTTAGTGTGTATCTCCTTTTTATTTTGGGCTGCAGTATTAATTACATGTACCTACTCAGGGGCATGTAAACGTTTAGAAGCTGAGCGTAGTTGAAGTGAAATAATCTTTACGTCTTATGAAAATACACAAGTGAGTCATTCTTTATTGGAACTGAAGCTCAAGTTAGATTTTTTTCCCCCCATAATCTTTTAAACATATGTTCAGCAGAGAGAAAAAATATATTTAGGCTGGAATCCTCTACTAAGTTAATAAAATGTTAATGTTTTCCCATGTTATGCCTTCAGACATTTCTAGTGTCCTAAAGTCACAGTGGCTAAAACTCTGTGAAACAACACTAACAGTAGAGTGAGGAGTGTGGAAGAAAGGGAGGCACCCAAAGATTCCTTTTTACCTCTGCTGTTCTCACTTTCTCCTATTGGATTGGGCTGGGCAGTTCCAGTTGCATAATTAAAGAGTTTCCTCCCCAGAATGTCTGCTTTACTCATTACATAGATGAAGGTTAAACAAATTGCTGTGTGGTATGGGGAAATGGTGTGTGTCTGTGTGTGTGTTTATGAATCAAAGGATATTGCAGACTTTTGAGTAAGAGCAAGCTGACTCTGTATTTATTTTTTAGGAATGCATTAGAATACAATAATGCCCTCAGAGATAAAATCCACGAAGTTCTAGAAGTAAAAATTTGGAGTTTAAAAGAAACATGGTAACATATGTTTCTTTTTTTTGAAAAAAGAAGCATAATATATGTGGACAATAATATTTATTTTTAAATTTAAGACCTTCTTTCCCCCTGATGCTGGTGATGGAACTTTTTCTTTGAATGAAAGAGGTTTTGGCACTTATTGATAATTGAGAACATCCATCTTTCATCCCAAATAGGATTGACACCTTTGAGGTCCCAGGCACACATATATCCCCAAATCTGCACAAATACCTTTTGGGGCCCCTCTGTCATCAGGGTACCTACTTTCAAGAGAAAAAGATGAGATAATGTCTGTAAGAAACTTTGAGAAGGCTAAGCACCAAAAATAAAATATTTTTAGAAGAAGTTATTACTTTGAACAGGCGAGACTTAAATGTGTAATGTAAAGCCAGCTGAGAATAACAAAGAATTATAGTGCCAGTCAAAAGCAGCACTGTGATCATGGATGGATACCTAGGACCTGAGAAATAAAAGGTTGCATGGAAGGCTCAGAAGGAGACAGAGCAAAGGAAAATAAAGTTCTGGATTAAATGGCCAAATGAAATCAAAAAATTCTGGGAGCGTCAAAGATTGCAGGGAATAACAAAGGAAGTAGGGGTTGGGCTTCTCAGTGCCTAACTTTCTTTAGTCAAGCTATTCTTAATTTTAAAAAGTATTTTGCTTAGCGAAATAAGTCAAGCAAAGAAAGACAACTATCATATGATCTCCCTGATATGAGGAAGTGGTGATGCAACATGGGGGCTTAAGTGGGTAGGAGAAGAATCAATGAAACAAGATGGGATTGGGAGGGAGACAAACCATAAGTGACTCTTAATCTCACAAAACAAACTGAGGGTTGCTGGGGGGAGGGGTTTGAGAGAAGGGGGTGGGATTATGGACGTTGGGGAGGGTATGTGCTTTAGTGAGTGCTGTGAAGTGTGTAAACCTGGTGATTCACAGACCTGTACCCCTGGGGATAAAAGTATAGGTTTATAAAAAGTAAAAAATTAAAAAAAAAGTATTTTCTCATGTTCTCACTTTAATTTTTTTCTTATATTTACTTTCTCATTTATATCATGAACAAAGCTGAGAACAATCCTTAAACAAGGCTTTTCTACATTACTTTTTAAAATCAATGGTGTACAGTGAAAAAGCTTTGTCTATTATAGTAATTCTTACAGTATTTTAAAAGACACCTTTCAAATGAAAGATTACTTATAAGAGTAATTGTAAAATAGTTGATATTACAGTCATTGAAGTTGGAGTGGAAGAAAGGGGCCTAGAACATTGCCTGCTCAGATTCTCTTCACCCCTTCCCGCCTGCTCCTGTGGATCTAGGAAACTTCTGTTACTCCCTAATTGTTGGATAAAATCTAAACTCCTCAATTGATATTCAGAGTTTTTGATACACCATGGACTCATTCCTGTAATACTTGGTCACCCCCTTTTTTTTTTTTTTAATATTTAGGAAGTACTTTTTATTTTTATTTTATTTTTTAAATTTTATTTTATTTTATTTTCAGTGTTCCAAAATTCATTGTTTATGCACCTCACCCAGTGCTCCATGCAATATGTGCCCTCCACAATACCTGCCACCAGGCTCACCCAACCCCCACAACCGCCTCCCCTCCAAAATCCTGTTTGTTTTTCAGAGTCTACAGTCTCTCATGGTTTGTCTCCCCCTCCGATTTCCCCAAACTTACTTCTCCTCTCCATCTTCCAATGTCCTCCATGTTATTCCTTATGCTCCACAAGTAACTGAGGCCATATAATATTTGACTCTATCTGCTCAACTTATTTTACTCAATATAATCTCTTCCAGTCCCATCCATATTGATACAAAAGTTGGGTATTCATCCATTCTGTTAGAGGCATAATACTCCATTGTATGTATGGACCATATTTTCCTTATCCATTCATTTGTTGAAGGGCATCTTGGTTCTTTCCACAGTTTGGTAACTGTGGCCACTGCTGCTATGAACATTGGGGTACAGATGGCCCTTCTTTTCATTACATCTGTATCTTTGGGGTAAATACTCAGTAGTGCAATTGCAGGGTCATAGGGTAGCTCTATTTTTAATTTTTAAGGAATCTCCACACTGTTTTCCAAAGTAGCCACACAAATTTGCATTCCCACCAATAGTGGAAGAGGGTTCCCCTTGCTCCACATCCTCGCCAACAAATGTTGTTTCCTGCCCTGTTGATTTTGGCCATTCTAACTGGTGTAAGGTGGTATCTCAATGTGGTTTTTATTTGAATCTCCCTGATGGCTAATGATGATGAACATTTTTTCATGTGTCTGTTAGCCATTTGTATGGCATTTGTATGGCTTTTTTTTCTTCTTTGGAGAAGTGTCTGTTCATGTCTTCTGCCCATTTTTTGACATGATTATCTGTTTTGTGTGTGTTTAGTTGGAGGAGTTCTTTATAGATCTTGGATATCAGCCCTTTGTTTACAGTGTCATTTGTGAATATCTTCTCTAATTCCATGGGTTGCCTCTTTGTTTTGTTGATTGTTTACTTTGCTATACAGAAACTTTTAATCTTGATGAAATCCCAAAATTTCATTTTTCACTTAAAAAAATTTTTTTTTTATTTTTTATAAACATGTATTTTTATCCCCAGGGGTACAGGTCTGTGAATCAGCACTCACCAAAGCACATACCCTCTCCAATGTCCATAACCCCACCCCCCTTCTCCCAACCCCCCTCCCCCCAACACCCAAAGAACAAATAATCCAATCAAGAAATGGGCAGAGGACATGAACAGACATTTCACTTTTCTTTTTGTTGTCTGATTACTGTTGTTAGGACTTCTAGTACTATGTTGAACAGCAGTGATGCGCGTGGGCATCCTAATCTCAGTGGGAAGGCTGTCAGGTTTTCCCAATTGAGAATTATATTCGCTGTGGCTTTTCATAGATAGATTTTATGAAGTTGAGGAATGTTCCCTCTATCCCTGCACTTTGAAGGGTTTTAATCAGAATGGATACTGTATCTTGTAAAATGCGTTTTCTGCATCAATTGAGAGGACCATATGCTTCTTCTCCATCCCCTTATTGATTTATTCTATCACACTGATTGATCTGTGAATGTCAAACCATCCTTGCATCCCATGGATAAATCCCACCTGGTCATGGTAGATAATCTTTTAAATATATTGTTGGATCCTATTAGCTAGGGTCTTGTTGAGAATCTTGGCTTTCATATTCATCAAGGATATTGCTCTCAAAATCTCCTTTTTGATGGAGTCTTTTCTTGGTTTGGGGATCAGAGTAAAGATGGCTTCATAAAAAGAGCCTGGAAGTTTTCTTCTGTTTCTATCTTTTGAAACAGCTTCAGAAGAATAGGGATTATTTTTTCTTTGAATATTTGATAGAATTCCCCAGGGAATCTGGCAGGTCACTCATTTTTATAATATTTGTTCCTATATAACCTACTGAGCCAACCAGCTGCCCTATTTGTTCCTATATAATAGTTGGTCCTCCTCATCCCTCATTATTTTTGCGTGCCTCTACTCTTCCACTTGGGTTCTTACCACACATTCTTACTCTTAGATTCTTTTTTTTTTTTTTAAGATTTTAATTATTTATTTGACAGAGAGAGAGATTGCAAGTAGGCAGAGATGTAGGCAGAGAGAGGGGAGGAAGCAAACTCCCTGCGGAGCAGAGAGCCCAATGTGGGGCTCCATCCCAGGACCTAGGGACCATGACCTGAGTTGAAGGCAGAGGCTTTAACCCACTGAGCCACCCAGGTGCCCCTTACTCTTAAATTCTTATCTATCTTTATATTAACAGGCTCTTCTTGCTTAGAATGTTCTTTATTTGAATTATGTACAACTCCTTTTGAGTTGGCTATATCCAGAGAGGCTCAGCTGCTCTTGACTTCTGCCACCCCATGCTGCTTTTCCTTTTACTCCATGCTCTTTTGCTGTCACCTACATCTTTATTATTTCTTCTCTGACACAACATCTGAAGACCTTCAGCTTAAAAGCCCATTACTACTCAATGCCTGAAGCACTCTGGACCGAAATACAGAAACTTTGTTGTGAAATCGTTCATCATGGTAGGTAGAACTTAGAATTATTCCTACTTCCCAAAGCTTGGGATTTTTATCTGAATAGGGTGAACTCTTAGGCACTACTGGTGTGTGGTCTGTATGACTACTCTTTTGCTTCAGTACCATGAATGCCCTTCAGTTTAGGACAGGCTTTAGTGTTTGAATCTATGTAATTTTGGTGTTTCCCTCTCTAGAGATTGGATCCTGTCTTTCAGTACAGATTCTAGTTGAAGGCATGCTTTATCAGGATTAATAGGGTAATTATTCTCTGGATAATGAGCTTTAGGAGTCTCTTTGTTTCTTTGCATAGGCTGGTTTGGGCTTTGTCTCAGCCTGATAGCCTTAGGGCAGTTGGACTCCTTCTGTGGTGGGTAACTCTCTAACTTACTGACCCAGTTGTGACTCACTGGCTTACTTACCCCAGAGGTCATGCTGCATCACTTCCACAACATTGTGTATAGTTATAGTCAACCTATATGAATGTAACATGGATAAAAGTAAACTTGCCTTCTTGCTTGGGTAGTAGTATAGTGTTATAGATTATATTCACATATTGTCCATTCTAATAATTTAGATATTTAAATGTGATTGATGGTAGTGATTAAATAAGAGATGATATGTATTTGAAGTTCACTAATGGCTGCATAGTATTCCATTGTGTATATATACCACATCTTCTTGATCCATTCATCTGTTGATGGACATCTAGGTTCTTTCCATAGTTTGGCTATTGTGGACACTGCTGCTATAAACATTCGGGTGCACATGCCCCTTTGGATCACTACGTTTGTATCTTTAGGGTAAATACCCAGTAGTGCAATTGCTGGGTCATAGGGCAGTTCTATTTTCAACATTTTGAGGC
>NC_081557.1:187744634-187744912 GCF_022355385.1 Mustela nigripes | reverse complement strand
TTGATCCATTCATCTGTTGATGGACATCTAGGTTCTTTCCATAGTTTGGCTATTGTGGACACTGCTGCTATAAACATTCGGGTGCACATGCCCCTTTGGATCACTACGTTTGTATCTTTAGGGTAAATACCCAGTAGTGCAATTGCTGGGTCATAGGGCAGTTCTATTTTCAACATTTTGAGGAACCTCCATGCTGTTTTCCAGAGTGGTTGCACCAACTTTCATTCCCACCAACAGTGTAGGAGGGTTCCCCTCTCTCCACATCCTCGCCAGCATCT
>NC_081557.1:187723000-187739634 GCF_022355385.1 Mustela nigripes | reverse complement strand
CGGTGAGTGCTGTGAAGTGTGTAAACCTGGTGATTCACAGACCTGTACCCCTGGGGATAAAAATATATGTTTATAAAAAATACAAAATTAAAAAAAAAAAAAAAAAAAGAATAGATGATCAGGAGCTGGCTTGTTTCTAAGTAGAGCTTCCCAGGAGCACAGTTCAGAAGTATTAAGGAGGAGAGGGCCCCCATGGTGGGTTGGGTATAATATGCTAGTCAAAGTGAGACATATAAAGAAGGGAAGGATAAGAATGCTGACTGAAAAATTTGTCAGGAAAGGCCTAGAGACTAACACAAAAAAAAGAAGAATATGCCCAAATAAGCATTGGGTTAATAGTCACACCAGGAACTAGTCTCATAAACATGGCTCATGAGTTAGTTTGAAGGTGTATTCTTAACGCAGCAGAACAACATTGGATATAAGCCTCACTCAAGTTGGTAAAGGTAAGAAGACTTTGGGAAATGTAAGAAGACTTTTTATTTTAATATAATGACTAAGGGCCCTAATGGAATTAATGGGCAGAGATCCGAAATGGCTGACCATTCTTCAATGTCATGAACTTAACTTCAATAAATTATGTGTATAGGAGAAGAACAAAAACTCATTCTGACTAATGAATTTGCTAAGAGTTGCCTTGTTTATAAATAGTTTATGTGAGGTTTTTAATAATATTTTATGTTGACTGTAGCAAGTTATTTAGAGATAACTCTTTCTATATATTTATATATCTGTATTTAGCTCTGTCTTTATATCTCTTTGTCTTTACCTATATCTATATCTGTCTCTATCTCTATTTCTCTGTGATGTTAACCAGAGACTCACTGCATCTTAAGAACCAGATAATATTGGCTGAAACTTCTATTTCCATTTTATATCCCACTTTCCAATGTTTTTGCAGTTTTTGTGGGAACAGAGCGATGTTTATAATCTCACGATAACCTCTAACTTTGAGCTCTTGCTTGTGCCAAAGTACTTTAATTTATGGGTTGTCCCCACACCTAGATGTTTTCAACCTATTTTCCTAAACAAAGTCAGTTCCATTCTATATAGGTTAGTTTTTGTTGCATAACAAATTACCTCCAGATTGAGTGGCTTAGAAGAAAAACTATTTTATTCAGTTCACTATTCAGTGGGTCAGCAGGGCTGTTTTAAGTCAGGTCTGGCTTGGTTGACTTTTACTGTGCTCTCTCTATCATGCCTTCCTGAGAGAAATTATAGTGTCAGCTATTAAATCCATATATATTATTTTATTTTATCTTATTTTATTTTATTTTGTTTTTTCAGAAGACGATATTTATTTTTACTTTGTCATTCATCACTTTTAACATTTTGTAATTTTTTACAGTAAATATACATATAACATGTATATTATACATTACATCATAATCAGAACAAACAGATTTTTTAATATCTTTTTTTAATTGAAGTATAATTAACATACAAGGTTACATTAGTTTCAGGTATAAAATGCATGTATTTTAAACTCTGATCCTTACTGTCCTCTACAGACTCATTTTTTTTTTATTAGATTAGGGAACTATTTTCAGTTTCTTTTGTTTCTCTTTTGAAACAATAACAAAACAAAAACAAAAAAGAAAAATGTGGTGGGAGTGGGCTTTGGGAAATGTAAGAAGACTTTTTATTTTAATATAATGACTGAGGGCCCTAATGGAATTAATGGGCAGAGATCCGAAATGGCTGACCATTCTTCAATGTGGGGACATTTAGAAAAGCACAGCTATGGCTTGTCTTACCCCATTGGGAAAACACAGCCACATGTAGCTAAGGGGATATTTTTCCTTTTGAAGTGAATTTTCTTCCTCCTTCACTGTTTGAAGAAGTAACTTTATGATGGAAGAGAAGGAACACTAGAGTGAGTGAGAGAATTCTAATCTTATCTGCACCACACTCTGACTATTTGACCTGGAGCAAATCACTAAGGTATTCTGGGTCTGTTTTCCACCTTAAAGTAAAAAGTTGTACGAGATGAAATGTACTTACTCATGCATTTCCCTTCTCTTTCCACAAAGAATTTGAGATGGCATGCAATATGAATGAAACACAAAATAAATATTTGAGGAAATCTATGCAAGAAGGGGAGAATAGATAAGGAAAAAGTGGTTCAGAAAAAAAAAAAAACCATACTTGGAGAACCTACATAACCTGTAGAAATAGACCTCAAGTTTGGTGAGGGAAACATGATCATTATAGGAGTCACATATGGAAAATGAAAATAGTTGTTTCAGGTGAAACAAGTATTTTTTTTTACTGAAACTTGAGAGAACGTTATCCTTTAGGATATCATAATGATGTGTAGAAGACCATATTCTCAAAAGTGTACAGTAGATATATTAAACAATTTTCATAGTGATTTATCATATCCCTCAGTAGAAATTAATGCTGTAACTCTAAAGGGACCGAAATGATGATGTTGTAATATATACCTCTGTTGATCTAATTTGTCTCAACAATAATATATAGACCATTTTCTAGAAGAATGTTTTTAGTGGAGGTCATTAGGATGCCCCCAGTGAATATTTTTGTTAACAACTGGGTCTCACTGGTCTTAAGATCCTTTCTGTGTCTACAATTATCACTTGTATTTTTGGAAGAAAAGAGACTTCTAGTTTGTATTAGTTTACTAAGGCTTCCATAACAAAATATCACAGACTGGATGGCTTAAAGAACATAAATTTATTTTCTTGTGGTTCTGGAGCACAGAAGTCTAAGAACAAGGTGTCATGAGCGCTGGTTTCTAGTGAGGCCTTTTTTTCCTGCCTTGCAGACAGCTGCCTTCTCACATGGCCTTTCCTTTGTTTGATGTAGAGAGAGAGAAAGATCTCTGATCTCTCTTCCTGTTATAGTAAGGACATATATCCTATGAGGTTAGATCTCTACCATTATGACCTTATTTAACTAGCTTTAATTACTTAAAGGCCCTTTAAATACAGTCACATTGGTGGTTAATGCTTTAACACATGAACTTTGGGAGATACTATTCAGTCTATACCTTGGTTCTTTGATAATCAACTGGCTGACTTATTTCATTTTGTTTCTTTGTTTCTTGGGAGTTTCCAGTTTGAAATTAACCATTTCATTTTTCCTCTAACAAGCTCTATATTGTGTATGCATAAAAAATTCCAAGATTTGACATCTGTATTTAAAATAATAAATGAAAATTATCGTAATCGATTTACTTCAACTCTCAAAATGTCATTTGAGGTAATTTCACCAATCATTAATGAAAGTGGTCCTTATGCCTGTCTTGACAGAACTTCTTGGCATTATATGACTTCTGGGATACCTGGGAGAGATTCGTATCTTGAGAATCATGTGGATGTGTGGACATGTGTGTGCATACATATGTTTAGATATTAATGCTAAAAATATAAGTAAAGTGAAATAAGTGGACATAAATACTTAATTGTTTATTGAGGGGTGATATATACCTTTTGCAATACTGTTTGGCAAAGGTCAGAATCTAGTCCATGGTATTATCTTTGTTTAATAACAGAAAATATGTTATAGGGCAACTAACATGCTTTCTAATTTATCCCTGTGGCAGCCTCATTCACTAGTTCCTCAGCAGCAGCTGTTATCAAATGAAGCCTAAGTAAAAGAAAAGAGAAGGAGGGAAGAGTTGGAGAGGGTGGAGCTTGAGGTGGGAGTAGCAGTAAAAAGAGAGAGAAAGCAGAGTTGTGAAGAAAATTGACTTAGGGTGGTATTTTGCTGAATCTTTATTATATTTATGTTAGGATATGTTTTATTGGCTCATAAAATTCAGTCACATGAGTAGATTCAGAAGTAAAGCAGTGAGCCTCAGGCTATTTGTTATTATTATCATAGTGTGAAAACCATTTCCATTGCAGGTGTTTCAAAGACCCATAGAGGTTACATGACTTAAACATTAACATATTATTCTAATAACATGAAGCTGGAACCCTTTGACCCATAAGCTTTAACTTTAATAATTTCCAGGTTACCCCTTGGCCAAAATATGTTTTCCCTTCAATTTTCACACTGGTGCACTTTCTTTAATATCAAGTACTGATATAATAAATAAATTATATCCAGATGAAAGCCTGCCATCTGATACCTCATCCCAGCATAGTGCCTGCAAATACTAAAGCAAGCATTTCCCAAAAACATGCTGCCTGTATCAGGGACAGAGACCTGGGGATCTGGCCGAGGTGGTATAAGAAAAGAATGAAATGAATAGAGAAGTTCAAGGAAAGACTGCCTTGAACAAAAGTCTTAGAGGTTGATACTTCCTTTTTTATTCTCCCATAAAGTGGAGGGGGAGGAATGAATGAAGAGAAAAGAGCAGATTCATCACAGATTGAAAAACTTGGTATCAGATGTGAAAAAAACCTCTCCACGGTGAAGTCTACATCATGAAGTGCACCATACATAAAAGAATGAATGCATGGCTTCAGGAGTCATCTGCAAATGATTGGTAGTCATGTTATTTAGCTTCCTGCACCCTGGATGTCTGTAAGCAGGTTATTATCTATTTTATTAGCCGTGGAGCCAGTGATTTCTTAAAGTTTCCTCCCCGCCTGAGGGAGTTCATCTGCCTTATTTTCCACATAGGATATGCCTAAAAGCACAGTGTATCCCTAAAACGTTGCTATTTACTCAGATTTAGCAATCTTGAAATCAGTGATTTCTAAGAAAGAATAGTGACCTATGTTTTAACATTGTACAGTGCTCTGAATGGATATTCTGTTCATATCTAACAGTTGTGTGCATTCCTCTTTTCTAGTGAGACAACCAGATTCTTCCCTGTGCTCTCCTTCCTTCCTCTGTCCCTCTCCCCTTTCCTTCTTCCCTACCTTCCTTCTGTTCTTAATTTTTTTCTTCCTTCTTCTTTTCCCTCTACCCTACCTCTCTTCTCTCTCTACCTCTTTTTAAAATCAGATAGTTGGGATGGCAGCTAAAGAAAAAAGAGAAGGATCATCCATGGTTGGTAAAGAGAGCTGTAGATGAAAATGCAGACAGTCCTTTGGTAGTAATGTCTTTGAGTGAATTAAACTTTTGACACACACACACACACACACACACACTCGTGATACTGCTATAGGAATATACACTGTCAGAGAGAAGAGGAAAAGTAAGAGGCTTAGCATTTGTTTGAACTTTTTTTTTAAAGTACTGAGCTCTATTAGACTGTTTTGTTTGATCTTTCTAAGACCAGAAAATTCTAATGAGAAAAGCATTCTGCAGAAAATAAAATATTTCTGATATCTGGTGTTGGTATCCACCAACACCATGGTGTTGTATACCACCATTTGCATAGTATCCAAACTGTCTAAAAAGTACCTATTATTTTCACTATGCCAAGCTTTTCACTAGCATGTAAGTTCAAAAATATGTGCTAACAGGAATATAATGCCAGGAATTCACTGTTCAGTAACTTAGTTATTAACAAAATATTTGTGGGTTGCCTGTATTGTCCAGACAATGTTTTAGGCATTAGAAATACTATGATGAAGAGGATAGTCAAAGTTACTGCATTAAATACTTCTTTGTTTGCTTGTGTTTGCACATATGTGTGCATTTATTTGGCTTATGAACACTTCTATGATATTATAGTGTGGAATTGTGTAATGATAATGGTAACAACTTACATTAATTGGACACTTTCTGTGTGTCAGGGACTCTTGTCTAACAGGTTCTAAGACCTGTTAGAGTCTTAGAAGTGGGAAATTTTATGTAATTTTTCATTTTGATTAATTAAAGAACCAATCATATGCTAACTTATTCCCAAGGCAACTTGAAAGGATTCAAATAATATGGCACAAGAAAATAATTAAAAATAAATAGGGAATATGAGGTAATGGAAAAACAAGGTGAAGAAATTATATAGAGCTGGGAGTGAGGCTGTGAAATAAATTACTGGTCACAGATCTCCATGTACCTTTCACCAGGGACGGGAAATGGGAGGATTCAGGGTACAGAAGGAAAAAAGGAACTAGTTGTTGAGGAAAAACACAATTTCTGATACTGAGACTAAGATAAAGTTCTTTTTAGGTACTTGTGCATGATGCCATTATATATTACTAGAAACACAGTCTGTCTTTCATTTTAGGCTGATGGCTTCAGAACATTTAATTCAAGAGCAATTTGGTAAACACAGTTCTAATGGGACTGAGGGGAGAGATTGAATGTAGGAGTAAATGGAGTTGAAAGAGTGGATCATATATTGTTCTCCAGTTATGAAGTTTTCTGATTTTTCTGGCTTAATCCAAGGAAAGGTTATATCAGAGGAATGTATAGTCTGCATGTTCTTATGTAATCCTTCATAAAAATTAGGTCTTTCAGCCAAGCATTTAAAAGGCACATCCACAGTGAGTTCAAGATTAATTCCAGTGTCAAATATTTGGAATTCAGATATTCTAGATTAGCTCAGCCTTATGCTTTAACAATCAATCAGACTGGAGATAGAGTTGACATCCTACAGGAGGGCATTATTTATGAATTCCAGAAGATCCTCATAGTATCCTAATTCCTGTGACAATGCTCTTATGAAGTTGCTTGTATACTTTCACATTTGCATTTGTGTTTATATTATGTGAACACCTCATCCCTTTAAAGAGACCTATGCTTTGTTTTAATGATTCTATTTAATGAATCTTAAATAAGACAGTGTTCTTTTTTAATCAAA
Organism: Mustela nigripes; assembly: GCF_022355385.1. NCBI lineage: Eukaryota > Metazoa > Chordata > Mammalia > Carnivora > Mustelidae > Mustela > Mustela nigripes. The sequence goes on along the minus strand of NC_081557.1, from coordinate 187,732,964 downwards.
CTTACTATATATATATATTTTTTCTATTAATCAGTTAAGTTTTATATTTAGAAGACAAGGGATAATTCATTCATTGTCATGCAGAAATCACATTTACATAACTGTATTTTGCCTAGGAATAAGTTTAAAAATAATTATCTTACATACTATTTTGTATTTTACCTTTTTGACTTAGTTCATTTAGTTCATCCAGTCTTTTCCCTAGTACAGCAATTTATTTGCAATAGTCTTTTTGTTTTTCATTCCCAAGACAAACTATAGAGCCCCCAGTGGAGGCATCTCTGTCTTTCCTTTATCTGCAACTTTTTTTTCATTTATTTATTTTCAGCATAACAGTATCATTATTTTTTCACCATACCCAGTGCTCCATGCAACCTGATAGTCTTTTAAGGTTATGTAATATTCTCTCCAATTGATGTATTATAGTTAACTATACAGCTTACTCAGCCACTTCTAGGTGTTGTGATATTAGGGACAGAAAAAACAGGAAAGAAAGGGAGGTGAAAAAGAGCTAAGATGAATCATTCAGAGATAGGCCAGTAAATGTCCAGAGACTTCTCAGCCTTTTAGGAGACCAGAAACCCACAATGTTAAAAAGAGCTTTGTATGGTAATAAAATTAAGTACAAAATGTGAAAAGGTTTCTTTCCTAGTCTCCTCCCCTTCTCATATGTTCTGCTTTACCAGTAGACATGATTGAAATATTTTAAATACAAAAGGGCAAGTGAGCATGAGAGAGGTTACAGAAAGTTGAGCCAATTGAGTGATCTGATATAAACTGCAGCAAAATCCGAAATTCTGGATCTAATATAATCCAACACAGTAAGGTCTGGATTTGTTTTTAGTATAGCTGGAAATTTCTATAAAATTTCTAAAGGTAGCTTTATTTAAGACAGTATTAGTATTTTCAGAGAGCTACTGTCTTGATGGATATGTGTTGAACATCATTATTATTAATAATAGAACTAAATTTACAAGGTACTTGAAGATATCATATTGAAATATGAATCCATAGTCTTTGAGAGGGGTTGCCTGGCCAGCTATATTTCTTTTGTAACCTCTCTAGTCTAATAGATTTATAGCAGAGCAAAAGAACTGTTATGAAATGTTACCTAATTTCAGAACTTCATTTCCTCTAGGATGCAGTGGACCTTTGAAAGTCTGGGACAGAACAATATGTTCTAGATTCTGAATGGAAAACTCAGCATGGAAACGATGAAGGGCATCTCTTGGAAGGGAAAACCTGAATCTGCAGCTCTAACTCACCCACCAAGTGCTCCCTCTGAAATGTCTCCCTGTGAGCTTAGAGACCTCTTTCATTGCCAGTAGCACATTTTATACATTTAAGCATTGTCTTCAGTAACTGGATTTATTTCTATTATTAAAGAATGACATTGCTTTATATTTGGTTTCTTGAAGCATGGTATAGTGTAGGTGGAAAGTTCTTTAATGTTTCTGAATATATGGCTTTAGTCATATCTTTATACAGGTTCTGTGAGGTTTATTTAAGAGCAAAGTTTGGTTTTCTCCATGTTTCCTAACACCATGTCTCCCCTGCCCCCAATGTTTATAATTTATTGTCCAAGATTTGTTTGGTGATTTGGTTTTGGTCCCTCTGAACAAATAAAATCTTTTTTGGGAATATAATTTTTTTCTTTAAGCACCATACTGGATACTTTGTGAAAGATAAATAGTGGCTTTTTGTTATATTTTGTTTTGTTTTGGATAATGAAATTTATATAGGTTCTGTTCCACTATTTATCAGTGGTTTTGGAGGTAGGCATAAGTGGCTGCTACCATATTATTTAGTGATAAGAAGATTTGGCTGGGAGTTAAGACCTGTTCGCATCTTGAATTTTTAAAATAAAATTTTTATTTTTTATTAACATATAATGTATTATTTGCCCCAGGGGTACAGGTCTGTGAATCGCCAGGTTTACACACTTCACTGCACTCACCATAGCACATACCTTCCCCAATGTCCATAACCCAACCACCCTCTCCCTACCTCCCTCCTCGCCGGCAACCCTCAGTTTGTTTTGTGAGATTAAGAGTCTCTTATGGTTTGTCTCCCTCCCGATCCCATCTTGTTTCATTTATTCCTTTCCTACCTCCTAAACTCCCCACATTGCCTCTCAACTTCCTCATATCAGGGAGATCCTATGATAATTGTCTTTCTCTGATTGACTTATTTTGCTCAGAATAATACCCTCTAGTTCCATTCACATTGCTACAAATGGCAAGATTTCATTTCTTTTGGTGGCTGCATAGTATTCCATTGTATATATATACCACATCTTCTTTATCCATTCATCTGTTGATGGACAGATCATCATTTGGGTGCACATGCCCCTTTGGATCACTCCATTTGTATCTTTAGAGTAAATACCTAGTAGTGTGATTGCTGGGTCATAGGGTAGCTCTATTTTCAGTTTTTTGAGGAAACTCCATGCTGTTTTACAGAGTGGCTGCACCAGCTCACCTTCCCAACAACAGTGTAGGAGGGTTCCCTGTTCTCCACATCCTCGCCAGCATCTGTTGTTTCCTGACTTGTTTCCTTATAGTATTTGTATAGCTTCATTTTATTTATTTTTTAATTTTTTACATTTAAAACCTTGATTCAGTTGGTATTTACTTGGTGTATGGTTCAAGAAAATGATCCAGTTTTACCCTAACACCACTTAAAAAAAAGTCTGTGTTTCCCACTGCTGTGACAATTTATTTCTGCTTAGCCCCAATCCACAACCTTCACTGGTTGCTCTGTAATAATTGAGATGAGCGCTGTAAAATTTTCTCCTTAGCCAGCTGATCACGACCTAAGCTGAAGGCTACCACCTGACCAGGTGAGCCACCCAGGCACCCCGATTCTTTTCTAATACTTAACTAGCTTTGCTTGCTTGTTTATTTTTAAAAATGATGCAAAGTTTTGTTAGAAGAGGGTACTAGAAGGACACTGAATGAGAAAGTGGTTTTTCTAGGGCTTGGAGGCTTGGATCCTGTGCAAGGATCCAACAGACAGCTCCCTAGTAGCCAGCTCCTGCAGTGACCAGGGGCCACTAGTGTCTGGTGGTAAGAAACTTCCTCTGGAACTCTCTTTTGTCATTTTTACAGCATATGTGCAGCATGGAACCTTTTTGAGGATGACTTTCCTCAGTGCCCCAGAGGAAGTATTTCAGTGAGTCTTGCTTCTGTGTTAGCAGAGAAATTTATCTTTCACCCAATGTTGTATGGCTGTGCCCTCTCCATCAAGGTCTGGATCTCTACCTGGAGTGTGTGTGTATGAGTTAGCTCTTTTATTAAGGCTTTATTTATTTATTTGACACAGAGAGAGAAAGAGGGATCATAAATAGGCAGAGAGTAGGAAGAGGGAGAGGGAGAAGCAGGCTCCCTGCTGAGCAGAGAGCCTGATGTGGGGCTCAATCCCAGGACCCCAGGATCATAACCCGAGGTGAAAGCTGATGATTAACTGACTGGGCCACCCAGGTGCCCCTCTTGGGTACTCTTATTTTGGCACTAGAGCTAGTGACCACTCCTTTTTTCTGCTACTCCTGTATTCCATAGAGTTCTCTTTACTTTTTACTAGCTAATCTCTTGTACTCGCAATTTCTTGTTATAGTTCATAATTCTTTTTAAAACATATTTTAAAATGTTCTTTTAAGATTTTATTTGAGAGAGAGAGAACAGGATGTGGGGGGCAGAGGGAGAGGGAGAAGTAGACTCCCTACTATGCAGGGAGCCCAATGTGGGACTTGATCCCAGAACCCTGAGATCATGACATGAGCCCAAGGGAGACACTTAACTGACTGAGCCTCTCAGGTGCCCCTAAAATGGCACTTCTTTTACTCATTTTTTTTCTTAGAAAAACTTTATTTTTTCGATATAAACCTTTAGAGAATTTAAAAATAAAAAATTTCTTGGGCATCATATTGAAATTACACAAGCCTTAATGAATAAGAATGATTAATTCGAGGAGGAGGAGTCAAGATGGCGGAGAAGTGGCAGGCTGAGACTACTTCAGCTAGCCGGAGATCAGCTAGATAGCTTATCTAAAGATTGCAAACACCTGAAAATCCACCGGCAGATCGAAGAGAAGAAGAACAGCAATTCTGGAAACAGAAAAATAACCACTTTCTGAAAGGTAGGACCAGCGGAGAAGTGAATCCAAAGCGAGGGGAAGATAGAACCCGTGGGTAGGGGATGGATCCCGGGCAGCGGCGGAGCAACAGCGCACAAAATCAGGACTTTTAAAAGTCTGTTCCACCGAGGGACATCGCTCCAGAGGCTACCCAGGGCGAAGCCCACGTGGGGTCAGCGTGGCCTCAGGTCCCGCAGGGTCACAGAAGGATCGGGGGTGTCTGAGTGTCGCAGAGCTTGCGGGTATTGGAACGGGAAAACCGGCTACAGAGACAGAGCCGACAGTAAGCTCACAGCTCAGGGTTACCTTGAACCGGTTGCAGGCTTGGTGAGCTCGGAGCGCGGCCGGAGGTCAGGCACACAGGAGTGACTGGGCACTGTTCTCTGAGGGTGCACTGAGGAGTGTGGCCCTGGGCTCTCAACTCCTGTGGGCCGGAGACCAGGAGGCTGCCATTTGTATTCCCGTCCTCCGGAACTCTACGGAAAGCGCTCAGGGAACAAAAGCTCCTGAAAGCAAACCTGAGCGGATTATTCACCCCGGCCCTGGGTAAGGGTGGTGTAATTCCGCCTGGGGCAAAGACACTTGAGAATCACTACAACAGGCCCCTCCCCCAGAAGATCAACAAGAAATCCAGACGAGACCAAGTTCACCTACCAAGGAGTGCGGTTTCAATACCAAGGAGAGCAGCAGAATTCCAGAGGAGGAGAAAGCCAAGCACGGAACTCATGGCTTTTTCCCTGTGATTTTTTTTTAGTCTTGCAGTTAATTAAATTTTTTTCTTTTTCATTTTTTTTTTTCTCACCTTCGGGTAAAATTTTTTTTTTAACTTTTACCTTCTTCTTTTTAACGTTTTTAAACTAGTTTATCTAATATATATATATATTTTCTTTTTAATATTTTTCTTATGTGTTTTCTTTTTTTTAAATTCTTTTCTTTTTTCTTTTTTTTCTTTCTTCCTTTTTGAACCTCTTTTTATCACCTTTCTCCCCGGTCACTATTTGGGATCTCTTCTAATTTGGTTAAAGCATATTTTCCTGGGGTTGTTGCCACACTTTTAGTATTTTACTTGCTCCTTCATATACTCTGATCTGGATAAAATGACAAGACGGAAAAATTCAACACAAACAAAAGAACAAGAGGCAGTACCGAAGGCTAGGGACCTAATCAATAGAGACATTGGTAATATGTCAGATCTAGAGTTCAGAATGACAATTCTCAAGGTTCTAGCCGGGCTTGAAAAAGGCATGGAAGGTATTAGAGAAACCCTCTCGAGAGATATAAAAGCCCTTTCTGGAGAAATAAAAGAACTAAAATCTAACCAAGTTGAAATCAAAAAAGGTATTAATGAGGTGCAATCACAAATGGAGGCTCTCACTGCTAGGAAAATGAGGCAGAAGAAAGAATTAATGATATAGAAGACCAAATGACAGAGAATAAAGAAGCTGAGCAAAAGAGGGACAAACAGCTGCTGGACCACGAGGGGAGAATTCAAGAGATAAGTGACACCATAAGACGACACAACATTAGAATAATTGGGATTCCAGAAGAAGAAGAAAGAGAGAGGGGAGCGAAGGTATACTGGAGAGAATTATTGGGGAGAATTTCCCCAATATGGCAAAGGGAACGAGCATCAAAATTCAGGAGGTTCAGAGAATGCCCCTCAAAATCAATAAGAATAGGCCCACACCCCGTCACCTAATAGTAAAATTTACAAGTCTCAGTGACAAAGAGAAAATCCTGAAAGCAGCCCGGGAAAAGAAGTCTGTAACATACAATGTAAAAATATTAGATTGGCAGCTGACTTATCCACAGAGACCTGGCAGGCCAGAAAGAGCTGGCATGATATTTTCAGAGCACTAAATGAGAAAAACATGCAACCAAGAATACTATATCCAGCTAGGCTATCATTGAAAATAGAAGGAGAGATTAAAAGCTTCCAGGACAAACAAAAACTGAAAGAATTTGCAAACACCGAACCAGCTCTACAGGAAATATTGAAAGGGGTCCTCTAAGCAAAGAGAGAGCCTACAAGTGGTAGATCAGAAAGGAACAGAGACTATGTACAGTAACAGTCACCTTGCAGGCAATACAATGGCACTAAATTCATATCTCTCAATAGTTACCCTGAATGTTAATGGGCTAAATGCCCCTGTCAAAAGACACAGAGTATCAGAATGGATAAAAAAACAAAACCCATCTATACATTGCCTCCAAGACTCATTTTAAGCCCAAAGACACCTCCAGATTTAAAGTGAGGGGGTGGAAAAGAATTTACCAGGCTAATGGACATCAGAAGAAAGCAGGAGTGGCAATCCTTATATCAGATCAATTGGATTTTAAACCGAAGAATATAATAAGAGATGAGGAAGGACACTATATCATACTGAAAGGGTCTGTCCAACAGGAAGATCTAACAATTTTAAATATCTATGCCCCCAACGTGGGAGCAGCCAACTATATAAACCAAGTAATAACAAAATCAAAGAAACACATCAACAATAATACAATAATAGTAGGGGACTTTAACACTCCCCTCACTGAAATGGACAGATCATCCAAGCAAAAGATCAGCAAGGAAATAAAGGCCTTAAATGACACACTGGACCAGATGGACATCACAGATATATTCAGAACATTTCATCCCAAAGCAACAGAATACACATTCTTCTCTAGTGCACATGGAACATTCTCCAGAATAGATCACATCCTCGGTCCTAAATCAGGACTCAAACGGTATCAAAAGATTGGGATCATTCCCTGCATATATTCAGACTACAATGCTCTAAAGCTAGAACTCAACCACAAAAGGAAGTTTGGAAAGAACCCAAATACATGGAGACTAAACAGCATCCTTCTAAAGAATGAATGGGTCAATGGGGAAATTAAAGAAGAATTGAAAAAAATCATGGAAACAAATGGTAATGAAAATACAATGGTTCAAAATCTGTGGGACACAACAAAGGCAGTCCTGAGAGGAAAATATATAGCGGTACAAGCCTTTCTCAAGAAACAAGAAAAGTCTCAGGTACACAACCTAACCCTACACCTAAAGGAGCTGGAGAAAGAACAAGAAAGAAACCACAAGCCCAGCAGGAGAAGAGAAATCATAAAGATCAGAGCAGAGATCAATGAAATAGAAACCAAAAAAACAATAGAACAAATCAACGAAACTAGGAACTGGTTCTTTGAAAGAATTAATACAATTGATAAACCCCTGGCCAGACTTATCAAAAAGAAAAGAGAAAGGACCCAAATAAATAAAATCATGAATGAAAGAAGAGAGATCACAATGAACGCCAAAGAAATACAAACAATTATAAGAACATACTATGAGCAACTCTATGCAAACAAATTTGACAGTCTCGAAGATGGATGCATTCCTAGAGACATATAAACTACCAGAACTGAACCAGGAAGAAATAGAAAACCTGAACAGACCCATAACCAGTAAGGAGATTGAAACAGTCATCAAAAATTTCCCAACAAACAAAAGCCCAGGGCCAGACCGCTTCCCAAGGGATTTCTACCAAACATCTAAAGAAGAGCTAATTCCTATTCTCCTGAAACTGTTCCAAAAAATAGAAATGGAAGGAAAACTTCCAAACTCATTTTATGAGGCCAGCATCACCTTGATCCCAAAACCAGACAAGGATCCCATCAAAAAGGAGAACTACAGACCAATATCCTTGATGAACACAGATGTGAAAATTCTCACCAAAATACGAGCCAATAGGATCCAACAGTACATTAAAAGGATTAATCACCACGACCAAGTGGGATTTATTCCAGAGCTGCAAGGTTGGTTCAACATCCGCAAATCAATCAATGTGATACAACACATCAATAAAAGAAAGAACAAGAACCATATGATACTCTCAATAGATGCTGAAAAAGAATTTGACAAAGTGCAGCATCCCTTCCTGATTAAAACTCTTCAAAGTGTAGGGATAGAAGGCACATACCTCAATATCATCAAAGCCATCTATGAAAAACCCACTGCGAATATCATTCTCAATGGAGAAAAACTGAAAGCTTTTCCACTAAGGTCAGGAACACAGCAGGGATGTCCGTTATCACCACTGCTATTCAACATAGTACTAGAAGTCCTAGCCTCAGCAATCAGACAACAAAAAGAAATTAAAGGCATCCAAATCAGGAAAGAAGAAGTCAAACTATCACTCTTTGCCGATGATATGATAGTATACGTGGAAAACCCTTAAGACTCCCCTCCAAAACTCCTAGAACTTGTACAGGAATTCAGTAAAGTGTCAGGATATAAAATCAATGCACAGAAATCAGTTGCGTTTCTATACACCAACAACAAGACAGAAGAAAGAGAAATTAAGCAGTCAATCCCATTTACAATTAAATCCAAAACTATAAGATACCTAGGAATAAACCTAACCAAAGAGGCAAAGAATCTATACTCAGAAAACTATAAAGTACTCATGAAAGAAATTGAGGAAGACACAAAGAAATGGAAAAATGTTCCATGCTCCTGGATTGGAAGAACAAATATTGTGAAAATATCTATGCTACCTAAAGCAATCTACACATTTAATGCAATCCCTATCAAACTCCCACCCACTTTTTTTTCAAACAAATGGAACAAATAATCCTAAAATTTATATGGAACCAGAAAAGACCTCGAATAGCCAAGGGGATATTGAAAAAGAAAGTCAAAGTTGGTGGCATCACAATTCCGGACTTCAAGCTCTATTTCAAAGCTGTCATCATCAAGGCAGTATGTTACTGGCACGAAAACAGACACATAGATCAATGGAACAGAATAGAGAGCCGAGAAATAGACCCTAAACTCTATGGTCAACTAATCTTTGACAAAGCAGGAAGGAATGTCCAATGGAAAAAAAGCCTCTTCAACAAATGGGAAAAGTGGACAGTCACATGCAGAAAAATGAAATTGAACCATTTCCTTATACCACACGTGAAAATAGACTCAAAATGGATGAAGTATCTCAATGTGAGAAAGGAATCCATCAAAATCCTTGAGGAGGACACAGGCAGCAACCTCTTCGACCTCAGCCACAGCAACATCTTCCTAGGAACATCGCCAAAGGCAAGGGAAGCAAGGGCAAAAATGAACTATTGGGATTTCATCTAGATCAAAAGCTTCTGCACAGCAAAGGAAACTGGTAACAAAACCAAAAGACAACTGACAGAATGGGAGAAGATATTTGCAAATGACATATCAGATAAAAGGCTAGTGTCCAAAATCTATAAAGAACTTAGCAAACTCAACACCCAAAGAACAAATAATCCAATCAAGAAATGGGTAGAAGACATGAACAGACATTTCTGCAAAGAAGACATCCAGATGGTCAACAGACACATGAAAAAGTGCTCCATATCACTCGGCATCAGGGAACTACAAATCAAAACCACAATGAGATACCACCTCACACCCATCAGAATGGCTAAAATTAACAAGTCAGGAATTGACAGATGCTGGCAAGGATGAGGAGAAAGGGGAACCTTCCTACACTGTTGGTGGGAATGCAAGCTGGTGCAACCACTCTGGAAAACAGCATGGAGGTTCCTCAAAATGTTGAAAATAGAACTACCCTATGACCCAGTAATTGCATTACTGGATATTTACCCTACAGATACAAACGTAGTGATCCGAAGGGGCACGTGCACCCGAATGTTCATAGCAGCAATTTCTGCAATAACCAAACTATGGAAAGAACCTAGATGTCCATCAACAGATGAATGGATAAAGAAGATGTGGTATATATACACAATGGAATACTATGCAGCCATCAAAAGAAATGAAATCTTGCTATTTGTGATGACATGGATGGAACTAGAG
>NC_081557.1:187711852-187722600 GCF_022355385.1 Mustela nigripes | reverse complement strand
GTAGGAGAAGAATAAATGAAACAAGATGGGATTGGGAGGGTGACAAAACATAAGTGACTCTTAATCTCACAAAACAAATTGAGGGTTGCTGGGGGGAGGGGGTTTGGGAGAAGGGGGTGGGATTATGGACATTGGGGAGGGTATGTGCTTTGGTGAGTGCTGTGAAGTGTGTAAACCTGGTGATTCACAGACCTGTACCCCTGGGGATAAAAATATATGTTTATAAAAAATAAAATAAAAAAAGGAATGATTAATTCAATCTGCTAAATCTTAGGTTAGTTCAAAAATTATGGTGATGATGCTAAACATTTTTTTTAAGTTGAAGTATAGTTGACATATAATGTTATATTAGTTTTAAGTGTACAACATATTAATTTGACAGTTCTGTACATTCTATGGTGCTCACCATGATACATGTTTAATTATTATCTCTCACCGTACAAAATAATTATAATATTATTGACAGATTTCCTATGCTGTACTTCTCATCCTATGTCTTATTTATTGTTTCTTTATTTAGTTAATGATTCTTTATATTAAAATTACTTTGTTCCAATAACTGTTTTTTGTCACCTTATTGATTGTATTTTGGATCTCCTATCATATACCCAATGATAGGAGATGCTGCTTTATTATAAACTAAATGTCTATATGTAATATGATCTTTTAATGTATTTTTCTGCTTTATTCCATTAGTTTGTCTGATTTTGGGCCAGTATCAAAATGTTTTAATTATAGAAGTTTAATAGTAGTTTTTGGAAAAGATTTTTTAAAAATTTATTTGAGAGAGAGAGCACCAGCAGGGGGAGGGAGAAGTGGACTCCTCACTGAGCTGTGAGCCCTTTTCTGAATTTCTTTAAAAAATTTCATTTACTTATTTGATAGAGAGAGAGCACAAGTAGGCAGAGCAGCAGGCAGAGGGAGAGGAGAAGCAGACTCTCCACTGGGCAAGGAGCCAGAAGTGGGGCTTGATCCTGGGGCCCAGGGATCATGACCTGAGCTGAAGGCAGCCACCTAACTGACTGAGCCACTCAGGCACCCCTCTTCTTTTCTAATATTTAACTAGCTTTGCTTGCTTGTTTATTTTTTAAAAATGAATTTTCCATCAATCAGGGAAACACATGATGACATTTAAATAGAAATTTGGATGTATTCAATTTATAAATCAGCTTAGAGAGGATATCTTTATGGTATTGAGTCATCTTATCCAAAACCAAGTATGGCTTTCTCTTTGTTGAAGGGAACTTCTGAGTGTTTTCTGCAGTGTTTTCTGGTTTTCCTCAGATACAGTTTTTGAGCTTCTAGGTATTTCCTTTTCTTTTGTGGTCTTTTTATCTTCTAGCATTTTCTTTGTTTTGTTTATATGAAGGCTATAGGTTAGCTAATTTACTCATTTTTCTTATTCTTTGTCATAATTTTTTTGTTGCTTCATTTGTTGCTTTCTTCTTTCCAATTCAAATACCTCTAACTGTTTTCTTTTATCTAATAGCATGGATAACATCTCCAACACAATGTTACACATTAGTAGAGATACTAGCATTGTTATTAGTCTCTATCTTAGTGGAATAGCTTCTAGTATTTTCTCACTATGAAAGATTCTGGATTTTGTGTGGAGGAGTGTCTGTTATTGATTTTTAAAAAAGATTTATTTATTTGAGAGAGAGAGAGTGCGATAGAGATAGAGAATCTTAAGCAGATTCCACACTGAGCACGAAGCCCAGTGCAGGGGCTTGATCTCAGTACCCTGAGATCACGACCTGAGCTGAAACTGACAGCCAGGGGCTTAACTTCCTGTACCACACAGGCATCCTTATTAAAAAAATAAAATTTTTGTCATTGAATTGATTTTTGTCAATGCCTTTATTAAATTTGTGAAGACAGATTTTATTTGTTTTAAGAGGGGAAAATTTGTTTTAAGAGGTTCTATAAAAGAAGAAAAAAACCAAGAGTGTCATAGAACAGAAATTTACATAGACAATGTATAGAAACAAGGACTTCAGAGGCAACATGATGTCAATAAATACTTATCTTTCAATAATCACTCTCAATGTAAATGGTCTAAACATGCCCATAAAAAGAGACAGGGCTGTAAATTGGATAAAATGACAGGACCCATCCATATGTTTTCTATAAGAGACACAATTTGAACCTAATGATACATCCAGACTGAAAGTGAAGGGATGCAGAAGTATCTTGCATGCCAATGGCCCTCAAAAGAAAGCTGGGGTAGCAATTCTCATATCAGATAAATTGGATTTTAAACTAAAGACTGTAGTCAGAGATAAAGAAGGACACTACATCATTCTTAAAGTGTTTATCCATCAAGAAGTTTTTACAATTATAAATACTTATGTCCCCAATATGGGTGCAACCAATTACATAAGAAAACTGTTAAGATAAAGAGTCATATTGATATGAATACACTAATAGTAGGGGATCTTAACCCACAACTCTCAGTAATAGACAGATCACCCATGCAGAAAATCAATAAAGAAACAAGAGCATTGAATGACACATTGGACCAGATGGACCTCATAGATATATACAGAACCAGAACATTCCACTCGAAAACAACAGAATACTCATTTTTCTTGAGTGCACATGGAACTAGGACTCAACTGATACAAAATGATTGAGATTATTCCTTGCATATTCTCAGACCACAGTGCTTTGAAACTGGAACTCAACCACAAGAAAAATTTGGAAGACCTTCAAACATTTTGAAGCTAAAGATCACCCTGTTTAAGAATGTTTGGATTAACCAGGAAATCGAAGAAGAACTTAAACAATTCTTGGAAACCAAAGAGAATGGAGATACTTTGGTCCAAAACCTATGGGATATGATAAAGGTGGTCCTAAGAGGGACATACATAGCCATCCAAGCCTTCCTCAAAAAAATTGAAAAATCCAGAATACACCAGCTCTCTTTATACCTTAAGGAAATGGAGAAACAACACAAATTAATCCAACCCCCCACACAAGAATGGAAATAATCAATATTAGAGCAGAGATCAATGAGATAGAAACTAGGGATACCGTAGAACACATCAAAAAAAGTAGAAGCTGTTTTTTTTGAAAGAATCAATAAGATTGATAAACCATTGACCAAACTAATCCAAAGGAAAAGAAGAGGACCAAATTAATTAAATTATGAATGAAAAGGGAGAGATCAAGACTAACACCAAGGAAATAGAAACAATCATCAGAAATTATTATCAACAGTCATATGCCAATAAGTTAAGCAACCTAGATGAAATGGATGCATTCCTAGAAACCTGGAAACTTTCTATAAACCTATAAACCTTTAAACTGAATCACGAAGAAACCAACAACCTGAATAGACCAATATCTAGTAATGAAATTGAAGCAGTGATCAAAAACCTCCCAAAAAACAAGAGCCCAGGACGTGATGGATTCCCTGGAGAATTATACCAAATAGTCAAAGAAGAAATAATAGCTATTCTCCCGAAGGTGTTTCAAAAGTTAGAAACAGAGGAAAACTTTCAGACTCTTCTTATGAAGCCAGCAATACCCTGATCCCCAAACCAGGCAATGACCCCACCAAAAAGGAGCATTTCAGACCAAAATCCCTGATGAATATGGGCGCCAAGATTCTCAACAAGATCCTAGCTAATAGGATCCAAAGAGCATTAAAAAGATTAACCACCATGAGTAGGAGGGATTTATCCCTGGGATGCAAGGATGGTTTAATATTTGCAAATCAATCAATGTGATGAAGAAATCAATAACAGAAGAGAGAAGAAGCACATGGTACTCTCAATTGATGGAAAAGATACAGTATCTGCTCCTGATTAAAACTCTTCAAAGTGTAAGGATAGAGGGAACGTTCCTCAAACTCATTAAATCTATCATCAGCAAATATCATCCTCAATGGGGAAAAACTGACAGTCTTCCCACTGAGATCAGGAACATGACAAGGATGCCCACTCTCACCAGTGTTGTTCAACATAGAACTAGAAGTCCTAGCAATAGCAATCAGACAACAAAAACAAATAAAAGGTATTCAAATTGGTAAAGAAGAAGTCAAACTTTGTCTTTTGCAGATGACATGATACTTTATATAGAAAACCCAAACTACTAGAACTCATACAGAAATTCAGTCATGTGGCAGGCTATAAAATCAATGCACAGAAATCAGTTTCTTTCTTGTACACTAACAATGAAAAAAATAGAAAGGGAAATTAGAGAACCAATTCCATTTACTATAGCACCAATAACCATAAAATACCTGGGAATAAACCTAACAGAAGAGTTAAAGGATCCATACTCGAGGGACTACAGAACACTCATGAAAGAAATTGAAGACACAAAAAGATGGATGAGCATTCCATGCTCATGGATTGGAAGAATAAACAATGTTAAAATGTCTATATTCCCTAGAGCAATATATGCTTTTAAAACCATCACGATCAATATTCCATCGGCATTTTTCAAAGAGCTGGAACAAACATTCCTAAAATTTATATGGAGCCAGAAGAGACCCAAAATTGTTAAGGAAATGTTTAAAAAGAAAAACAAACTGGGAGCATCACGTTGCCTGGTTTCAAGCTTTACTAGAAAGCTGTGATCACCAAGACAGCATGGTACTGGCACAAAAGCAGACACATAGACCAGTGGAAAAGCAGACACATAGACCAGTGGAACAGAGTAGAGAGCCCAAATATGGACACACAACTCTATGGTCAAGTAATCTTCAACAAAGCAGGAAAAAATATCCAGTGTAAAAAAGACAGTCTCTTCAATAAATGGTGCTTGGAAAATTGGACAGCTATGTGTAGAAGAATGAAACTTGACCATTCTCTGACACAAAGATAAACTCGAAATGAATAAAAGATCTCAACGTGAGGCAGGAATCTATCAAAATCCTAGAGAAGAACATAGGCAGTAACCTCTTTGACATATGCCACATCAGCAGTTCTATCAAGACATGTCCCCAAAGGCAAAGGAAACAAAAGTGAAAATGAACTTTTGGGACTTCATCAAGATCAAAAGTTTCTGTACAGCAAAGGAAACAATCAACAAAACAAAGAGGCAACCCAGGGAATGGGAGAAGACATTCACAAATGACACTATAGACAAAGGGCTGATATCCAAGATCTATAAAGAACTCCTCCAACTAGACACACAAAACAGATAATCACATCAAAATAATGGGCAGAAGACAGGAACAGACACTTCTCCAAAGAAGACATACAAATGGCTAACAGACACATGAAAAAATTTTCATCATCATTAGCCATCAGGGAGATTTATATAAAAACCACATTGAGATACCACCTTACACCAGTAAGAATGGCCAAAATCAACAGGGCATGAAACAACACTTGCTGGCGAGGATGTGCAGCAAGGGGAACACTCTTACACTGTTTGTGCAGTTTATGCAAGTTTGTGCATCCACTTTGGAAAACAGTGTGAAGATTCCTTAAAAATTAGAAATAGAACTGCCCTATGACCCTCCAATGCACTACTGGGTATTTACCCCAAAGATAAAGATATAATGAACAGAAGGGCTGCATGTCCCTCAATGTTCATAGCAGCAGTGGCCACTGTTGCCAAACTGTGGAAAGAACCAAGATGCCTTTCAATAGACGAATGGATAAGGAAGATATGGTCCATATATTCAATGGAGTATTATGCCTCTATCAGAAAGGATGAATACCCAACTTTTGTATCAACATGGATGGGACTGGAAGAGATTATACTGAGTGAAATAAGTTGAGCAAAGAGAGTCAGTTATAATATGGCTTTACTTACTTGTGGAGCATAAGGAATAACATGGAAGACATTGGAAGATAGGAGAAGTAAGTTTGGGGAAATTAGAGGCGGGGAGACAAACCATGAGAGACTCTGGATTCTGAGAAACAAACTGAGGATTTTGCAGGGGAGGTGGTGGAGGGTGGGGTGAGCCTGGTGGCAGGTATTGTGGAGGGCATGTATTGCATGGAGCACTGGGATTTGGCATAAACATTGAATTTTGGAACATTGAAAAAAATTTAAATTAAAAAAATAAATCAATGAAGACAATCACATGACTTTCCTGCTTACCTCTATTAATGGAATGGGACGTATTTTATTAATGTTTTTCTAATATTGAACTATTTTTTCATTCCATAATGAACTTCATATGGTTGTCTTTTATATTTGTTAATATTCTGTTTAAGATTTTTATATCTTTTCATAAGTGAAAATAGTTTGTAGTTTTCTTTTTGTCCCCTCTAAACATCAAGTTTAGAGAGGAATATTAAAATTGATTCACAAAACATAGTCTGAAGTTTTCCTTTTTTATGTTCTAGAAGTAATTAAATAGCATTAAAATTATTGACTTTTTAGGATTTGGTAGAATTTCATTGTGAAACCATTTGGGTCTAATGCTTTATTTGGTGGGAAATCTCTGAACTACGTTGTATATTTCTTTGCTGGTATTAGCTATATGTAAATTATCTATCTCTAGGAGGGTAACTTTTGCTTGGTTATATTAAAAAATCATTTCATTTTTTAAAAAATCATTTCATTTAGGTTTTTAAATTTATTTGCACAGATCATGCAAAATCATTCCCTATAATTTAAAATTTTCATCTTTTTGGTACTTATTTCCTTCTCCCTATTATTTATTTCTAATTTGTTGTATTTATGCTTTCTCTCTTTTCTTAATTAGGTTAGGTAGTGTTTTATCTATTTTAATTATTCTTCAAAAAAAAAAAACCCAGATTTTTGATTTGTTATTTAGTTACAGTCATTCTCAGTTTTTAATTCCTTAATGTATACTTTTATTATTAATTACTTCTTCCTTACTTTTGTTTACTTTGTTATTGGGTTTTATTTATTTTTTTAATTTAAAATTTTTTTTTTTTAGAGAGAAAGAGTACATCTGAGCAGTGGAGGAGGGGGAGAGAAAGAGGGAGAGAGAATCATAAGCAGGCTACGTGTCCATAGGGGAGTCTGCCTCTGGGCTCCATCTCATGACCCTGAGATCATGACCTGAGCTGAAATCTAGTGTGGGTTATTTAACTGATTGAGCCATTAAGGTGTCCCTCTATTGTATTTTTAAGGCAAGCATTTTGAGTTAGCTACTATTTTAATTTTTCCTTTTTAATTGAATTTGGTATATAATAAGTTTTTTTTTTAAGATTTTATTTTTTTATTTGAGAAACCAAGAGTGAGGGCATGCATGTGTGAAAGAGGGAAGAACAGAGGAGAGGGATAAGCAGACTATGCATGTGATGAGCACAGGGCCTGAGGCAGGGCCTGAATCCAGGACCCTGGGCTATGAGGTGAGCTGAAATTAAGAGTCAGATGTTCAACCAACTGAACCACCCAAGCACCCCAATAATGCTATAATTTTTTTCTCTGATAACTGCTTAAACTCCATTCCATAGATTCTGACATGGCCTTAGGTTGCAAGTATAGTTAGAATTAGGCTTAGAAAGATCAAATGAGAGGTGAGGAGTCAAGATGGTGGAGAAGTAGCAGGCTGAGACTACATCAGGTAGCAGGAGATTGGCTAGATAGCTTATCTAAAGATTGCAAACACCTTACAAACCCAATGGGAGATTGAAGAGAAGAAGAACAACAATTCTAGAAACAAAAAATCAACCACTTTCTGAAAGGTAGGACTGGCGGGGAAGTGAATCCAAAGCAATGGGAAGATAGACCATGGGGGGAGAAGCTGGTGCACAGCAAGTGGCAGAGCAACGGAGCACAAAATCAGGACATTTAAAGGTCTGCTCCACTGAGGGACATCACTCCAGAGGCTAAACCGGGGTGAAGCCCACGCGGGGTCAGTGTGGCCTCAGGTCCCGCAGGGTCACAGAAGGATTGGGGGTGTCTCAGTGTCGCAGAGCTTGCAGGTATTAGAACAGGGAAGCCGGCTACAGAGACAGAGCCAAGTAGTGAACTCTCAGCTCGGGGTTACCTTGAACCAGTCGCAGGCTTGGTGAGCTCGGAGCAAGGCCGGAGGCCAGGAAGACGGGAGTGATTGGGTGCTTTTCTCTGAGGGCACCCTGAGGAGTGGGGCCCCAAGTTCTGGGCTCCTCCAGGCTGAAGACTGGGAGGCTGCCATTTTCCTACCCGTCCTCCAGAACTCTATGGAAAGCGTTCAGGGAACAAAAGCTCCTGAAAGCAAACCGAATGGATTACTCAGCCTGGCCCCTGGTAAGAGTGGTGCAACTCCGCCTCGGGCAAAGACACTTGAGAATCACTACAATAGGCCCCTTACCCAGAAGATCAACAAGAAATCCAGCCAAAACCAAGTTCACCTACCAAGGAGTACAGGTTCAATACCAAGGAGAGCAGCAGAATTCCAGAGGAGGAGAAAGCAAAGCACAGAACTCATGGCTTTCTCCCCATGATTCTTTAGTCTTGCAGTTAATTTAAATTTTTTCAATTTTATTCTTCTTCTGCTACTTTTTTTTTAACTTTTACCCCCCCTTTTAAAACATTTTTAAACTAGTTTAATATATATATATTTCTTTTTTATATTTTTTATTTATTTATTTTCTTTTTTTAATTGTTTCTTTTTTTTTATGAACCTCTTTTTATCCCCTTTCTCCTCCCCATGATTTGGGGTCCCCTCTGATTTGGTTAAAGCGTATTTTCCTGGGATTTTTGTCACCCTTTTAGTATTTTACTTGCTCCTTCATATACTCTTATCTGGACAAAATGACAAGGCAGAAAAATTCAACACACAAACAAAGGACAAGAGGCAGCACCAAAGGCTAGGGACCTAATCAATACAGACATTGGTAATATGTCACATCTAGAGTTCAGAATGACGATTCTCAAGGTTCTAGCTGGGCTTGAAAAAGGCATGGAAGATATTAGAGAAACCCTCTCGAGAGATATAAAAGCCCTTTCTGGAGAAATAAAAGAACTAAAATCTAACCAAGTTGAAATCAAAAAAGGTATTAATGAGGTGCAATCACAAATGGAGGCTCTCACTGCTAGGATAAATGAGGCAGAAGAAAGAATTAGTGATATAGAAGACCAAATGACAGAGAATAAAGAAGCTGAGCAAAAGAGGGACAAAAGGCTACTGGACCACGTGGGGAGAATTCGAGAGGTAAGTGACACCATAAGACGACACAACATTAGAATAATTGGTATTCCACAAGAAGAAGAAAGAGAGTGGGGAGCAGAAGCTTTATTGGAGAGAATTATTGGACAGAATTTCTCTAATATGGCAAAGGGAACAAATATCAAAATCCAGCAGATGCAAAGAACCCCCCTCAAAATCAACAAGAATAGGCCCACACCCCTCCACCTAATAGAAAATTTTCAAGTCTTAGTGACAAAGAGAAAATCCCAAAAGCAGCCTGGGAAAAGAAGTCTGTAACATACAATGGTAAAAATATTAGATTGGCAGCAGACTTATCCACAGAGACCTGGCAGGCCAGAAAGAGCTGGCATGATATTTTCAGAGCACTAAACGAGAAAAACATGCAGCCAAGAATACTATATCCAGCTAGGCTATCATTGAAAATAGAAGGAGAAATTAAAAGCTTCCAGGACAAACAAAAACTGAAAGAATTTGCAAACACCAAACAGGCTCTACAGGAAATATTGAAAGGGGTCTTCTAAACAAAGAGAGAGCCTAAAAGTAGTAGGTCAGAAAAGAACAGAGATAATATACAGTAACAGTCACCTTACAGGCAATACAATGACACTAAATTCATATCTCTCTATAGTTACCCTGAATGTTAGTGGGCTAAATCAAAAGACACAGGGTATCAGAATGGATAAAAAACCAAAACCCATCAATATGCTGCCTACAAGAAACTTATCTTAGACCTGAAGACACCTCCAGATTTAAAGTGAGGGGGTGTAACTTCTTTCAAGATATTTCTCCAAAGGCAAAGGAAACAAAAGCAAAAATAAACTTTTGGGACGTCATCAAAATCAAAAGCTTCTGCACAGCAAAGGAAACAGTCAATAAAACAAAGAGGCAACCCACGGAATGGGAGAAGATATTTGCAAATGACAGTACAAACAAAAGGTTGATATCCAGGATCTATAATGAACTCCTCAAACTCAACACACACAAAACAGGCAAACATATCAAAAAATGGGAAGAAGATATGAAAAGACACTTCTCCAATCAAGATATACAAATGGCTATCAGACACATGAAAAAATGTTCATCATCAATAGCCCTCAGGGAGATTCAAATTAAAACGACATTGAGATATCACCTTACACCAGTTAGAATGACCAAAATTAACAAAACAGGAAACAACATGTGTTGGAGAGGATGTGGAGAAAGGAAAACCCTCTTCCACTGTTGGTGGGAATGCAAGTTGGTGCAGCCTCTTTTGAGAACAGTGTGGAGATTCCTCAAGAAATTAAAAATAGAACATCCCTATGAGACTGCAATTGTACTCCTGGGTATTTACCCCAAAGATACAGAGGTAGTGAAAAGAAGGGCCATCTGTACCCCAATGTTTATAGCAGCAATGGCCACAGTCGCCAAACTGTAGAAAGAACCAAGATGCCCTTCAATGGACGAATGGATAAGGAAGATGTGGTCCATATACACTATGGAGTATTATGCCTCCATCAGAAAGGACAAATACCCAACTTTTGTAGCAACATGGATGGGACTGGAAGAGATTATGTTGAGTGAAATAAGCAGAGAGAGTCAATTATCATATGGTTTCACTTATTTGTGGAGCATAACAAATATCATGGAGGACAAGGGGTGTTAGAGAGGAGAAGGGAGTTGGGGGAAATTG
>NC_081557.1:187679761-187701852 GCF_022355385.1 Mustela nigripes | reverse complement strand
TGTAGGGTTAGGTTGTGTACTTGACACCTTTCCTGTTTCTTGAGAAAGCCTTGTACCACTATATATTTTCCTATATATATTTTCAGGACTGCCTTTGCTGTGTCCCACAGATTTTGAACCGTTGTGTTTTCATTATCATTTGTTTCCATGAATTTTTCAATTCTTCTTTAATTTCCTGGTTGATCGAGTTATTTTTTAAAAGGATGCTGTTTAGTCTCCATGTATTTAGGTTCTTTCCAAATTTCCTCTTGTGTTTGAGTTCTAGCTTCAGAACATTGTGGTCTGAAAATATGCAGGGAATGATCCCAATCTTTTGATACCAGTTGCGACCTGATTTAGGACCCAGGATGTGATCTATTCTGGAGAATGTTCCATGCGCACTAGAGAAGAATGTGTATTCTTCTGCTCTGGGAAGGGATATTCTGAATATATTTGTGATGTACATTTGGCCCAGTGTGTGTATTAAGGCTTTTATTTCCTTGTTGATCTTTTGTCTGGGTGATCTGTCCATATCAGTGAGGGGAGTATTAAAGTCCCCTCCTATTATTGTATTATTGTTGATGTGTTCCTTTGATTTTGTTATTAATTGGTTTATATAGTTGGCTGCTCCCACTTTAGGGGCATAGATATTTAAAATTGTTGGATCTTCTTGTTGGACAGGCCCTTTGAATATGATATAGTATCCTTCCTCATCTCTTATTATAGTCTTTGGCTTAAAATCTAATTGATCTGATAATAGGATTGCCACCCCTGCTTTCTTCTGATGCCCATTAGCATGGTAAATTCTTTTTTTTTTTTTAAAGATTTTTATTTTTTCGTTAGAGAGAGAGAGAGAGAGATACAGAGCGCAAGCACAGGCAGACAGAGTGGCAGGCTAGAGGCAGAGGGATAAGCGGGCTCTCTCCTGAGCAAGGAGCCCGATTGGGACTCGATCCCAAGACGCTGGGATCACGACCTAAGCCGAAGGCAGCCGCTCAACCAACTGAGCCACCCAGGCGTCCCAGCATGGTAAATTCTTTTCCACTCCCTCACTATATATCTGGAGGTGTCTTCAGGTCTAAGATGAGTTTCCTGTAGGCAGCATATTGATGGGTTTTGGTTTTTTATCTATTCTAATACACTGTGTCTTTTGATTGGGACATTTAGCCTATTAACATTCATGGTAACTATGGAGAGATAAGAATTTAGTGCCGCTGTATTGCCTGTAAATTTACTGTTACTGTATATTGTCTCTGTTCCTTTCTGATATACTACTTTTAGGCTCTCTTTGCTTAGAAGACCCCTTTCAATATTTCCTGTAGAGCTGGTTTGGTGTTTGCAAATTCTTTCAGTTTTTGTTTGTCCTGGAAGCTTTTAATCTCTCCTTCTATTTTTAATGATAGCCTAGCTGGATATAGTATTCTTGGCTGCATGTTTTTCTCATTTAGTGCTCTGAATATATCATGCCAGTTCTTTCTGGCCTGCCAGGTCTCTGTGGATAAGTCCACTGCCAATCTAATATTTTTACCATTGTATGTTACAGACTTCTTTTCTTGGGCTGCTTTCAGGATTTTCTCTTTGTCGCTAAGACTTGTAAATTTTACTATCAGGTGATGGGATGTTGACCTATTTTTATTGATTTTGAGGGGTGTTATTTGCATCTGCTGGATTTTGATATTTGTTCCCTTTGCCATATTAGGGAAATTCTCCCCAATAATTCTCTCCAATATACCTTCTGCTCCCCTCTCTCTTTCTTCTTCTTCTGGATCCCAATTATTCTAATGTTGTGTCGTCTATGGTGTCACTTATCTTTTGAATTCTCTCCTCATGATTCAGTATTTTTTTGTCTCTCTTTTGCTCAGCTTCTTTATTCTCTGTGATTTGGTGTTCTATGTCACTAATTCTTTCTTCTGGCTCATTTATCTCAGCAGTAAGAGCTTCCATATTTGACTGCACCTCATTAATAGCTGTTTTGCTTTCAACTTAGTTAGATTTTAATTCTTTTATTTCTCCAGAAGGGGCTTTTATCTCTCCAGAGAGTGTTTCTCTAATAACGTTCATGTCTTATTTGAGCCTGGCTAGATCCTTGAAAATCATCATTCTGAACTCTAGATCTGTCATATTACCAATGTCTGTATTGATTAGGTCCCTAGTCTTCAGTACTGCCTCTTGTTCTTTTTTTTTTTTTTTGTGGTGTGTTTTTCTGACTTTTCATTTTGTCCAGATAAGAATATATAATGGAGCATATAAAATCTTAAAAGGGTAGAAAAAACCCCAGGGATATGTGCTTTAACCAAATCAGAAGAGACCCCAAATCATGGGAGGGAGAAAGGGGATAAAAGAGAATTTCAGAAAAAAAGAAGAAAAGAAAACAAGTAAAGAAAAAAAAAATATATATAAATTTTAGACTGGTGACTAGAACAAGGTCATTCGCTTAATTTTGGGAGTATTTTGGTCTCTTAGTGGGAACTACCTCTCAAAATTTTAAAGGATAAAAAACATATATAAGATTAGGCATGATGAAGAGATGGAATAAGTGTATAAAGATGAGAAAAATTTTTTTTCAAATTTCTTAAAAATGAATTGATAAAGTATGTTGGTTGGGAGAATAATGAAAAAGAAACCTGAGAGAATTTGCTTGGGCTGGAGACTAGAACAAGCCCGGAGCTAGGTATAGGGTATATTTTGATCTATTAGTAGAAGTTGTACCCTAAATTTCTTAGAAGAAAAATCCCTATAAGTATACAAAAAATATAGTTAGATACAATGGAGGATAAAATATGACTCTAATAATGTTCAAAAAAAGATCATTTTTTGGGGGTAAGGTTAAAAAAAACGTTAAAAGAGGAAAGGGTAAAAGTTAAAAAAAATTTTAGTGGAAGAAAAAAGAAAAAAATATTAACTGCAAGACTAAAGAATCATGGGGAGAAAGCAATGAATTCCTTTCTTTGCTTTCTCCTCCTCTGGAATTCCACTGTTCTCCTTGGTAAGTGAAGTTCATCTTGGCTGGGTTCTTGTTGATCTTCTGGGGGGAGGGGCCTGATGTAGTGATTCTCAAGTGTCCAATGGCGGAATTGCCCTGCCCTTTTCAGGGTCCAGTCTAAGTAATCTGTTTGGGTTTGCTTTTGGGAGTTTTTGTTCCCTGAATGCTTTCTGTAGAGTTCCAGAGGATGGGATAATAATGGTGGCCTCCAGAGGAGTTGAGCGCTTGGGGTCTTGCTCCTCAGTGAGCCTTCACAGAAAAGCGCTCAATCGCTCCCATCTCCCTGGCCGCTGGTCGGGCTTGGAGAAAAGTGCTCAGTCACTCCAATCTCCCTGGCTTCCAGCTGCTGGCTTGGAGAAAAATGCTCAATCACTTCATCTCCCTGGGCTCCGCTTCACTCAGAGCTCACCCAGCCTGTGCCTGGTTCAAGGTAACCCTGAATTGAAAGCTCACTCCTCGGCCTTGTCACTGTATCCGGCTTCCCTGCTCTAATACCTACCTGTAAGTACTCCAACACTCAGACACCCCCAGTCCTTTTGTGACCCTGTGGGACCTGGGACTATGCTGACCCCGCATGGGCTTCACCCCAGTTTAGCCCCTGGAGTAATGTCCCTCAGTGGGGCAGACTTTTAAAAAGTCCTGATTTTGTGTTCTGTTGCTCCACGGCTTGCTGGGAGCTGGCCCCTCCCCCCGTGGTGTATCTTTCTGTTGCTTTGGATTTACTTTTCTGCCGGCCCTTCCTTTCAGAAAGTGATCAATTTTCTGTTTCTAGAATTGTTGCTCTTCTTCTCTTTGATTTCCCATTGGATTTGTAGGTGTTCGCAATGGTTAGATAAGCTATCTATCTGAACTCCTGCTACCTGATGTCCTCTCACCCTGCTACTTCTTTGCCATCTTGACTCCTCCTGGTTTCTAATATTTTGTTCAGGATTTTTTGTATTTATTTTCAGAGATATTGCCCTGTAGTTTTCTTTTTTGTAGTGCCTTTATCTGGTTGGGTATCAGGATGATGCTGGCCTCATAGAATAAATTTGGAAGAGTCCCTTCCTTTTTTATTTTTTGGAATAGTTTGAGAAAAATAGGTATTCTTCTTTAAATGTTTGGTAGAATTTTCCTGTGAAACCATCTGCTCCTAGACTTTTGTTTTTTGGGAGTATTTTTGGTTTTTGGAGGTTTTTTTTGGTTGTTGTTACTAATTCAGTTTCATTGTTTTTAATCTGTGTGTTGAAATTTTCAATTTCTTCCTGATTTAGTATTGGAAGGTTATATGTTTCTAGGAATGTATCCATTTTTTCTAGGCCATCTAATTTGATGGCATGTAATTTTCATAATAATATTCTTTCTTTTTTTCTTTCTTCGATGAAATATTTATTTTAAATAATATTACATTACTGATGTTTGA
This sequence comes from Mustela nigripes, assembly GCF_022355385.1. Taxonomy (NCBI): domain Eukaryota; kingdom Metazoa; phylum Chordata; class Mammalia; order Carnivora; family Mustelidae; genus Mustela; species Mustela nigripes. The sequence continues at coordinate 187,697,488 of NC_081557.1, read as the reverse complement.
CAGGCTCCTCCCTTCCTTCAGACCTGGTGCTAGGAGAAATCATCAAGTCTGTGTGCTCTATAGACAACAACCTGACAACAGTGTTTGATGTGATACTGTCTTCTGGGCACCTCAGGAAAAGGTGTCGCACATATTAGAATTTTTTGTTGTTGCTTTTGTTTGTTTTGTTTTTGATGTTATTACCTGAGTTATTTTTATTTTATTTTATAATATGTTCAATTAGCTAACATATACTACATCATTAGTTTTTGATGTAGTGTTCAATGATTCATTAGTTGTGTATAACACCTAGTGTCATATACTTTATTTATATTTCTGTGGTGTCAGTTGTTATTTCTCTTCCTTCATTTCTGATTTTGTTTGTTTGAGTCCTCTTTCTCTCTTCTTTTTTTTTTTTTTTTTTTTTTTTTTTTGATTAGTCCAGTTGAAAGTTTTTCAGTGTTGCTGATCTTTTTAAAGAGCCAGCTCCTGGTTTCATTGATTTGTTCTATTGTTTGCTAAGTCTCTATTTCATTTATTTCTGCTCTAATGTTTAGTACTTCCTTCCCTCTACTGGCTTTAGGCTTTGTTCTTCCTTTTTTAGCTCCTGTAGGTATAAGGTTAGGTTTTTTATTTGAGCTTTTCCTAGCTTCTCGAAGTAGGTATGTATTGCTATAATCTTTCCTTTTAGAACAGCTGTTACTACCTCCCAAAGATTTTTGGCCATTGTGTTTTCATTTTCATTTGTCTCCATGTATTTTAGACATCCTCTTTGATTTCTTGGTTAATGTATTCATTATTTAGTAGCATGTTGTTTACCTTCTATGTATTTGTGTTCTTTCTAGATTTCTTTCTTGTGATCAGTCTCTAGTTTTATACCATTGTTATATGAAAAGTTGCATGATATGATTCTAATATTTTGTATTTATTGAAACTTGTTTTGTGGCCTAACATGTGATCTATTCCAGAAGGTGTTTCATGTGCACATGGAAAGAATGTGTATTCTACTGGTTTTGAATGGAATGTTTTGAATATATGTTAGGTACATCATTTAAAGTCACTGTTTCCTTGTTGCTTTTCCATCTGGAAGATCTATCCATTTTTTTTTTTAAGATTTCATTTATTTATTTGACAGAGAGAGAGAGAACATGTAGACAGAGTGGCAGACAGATGGAGCGGAAGGAGCAGGCTTCCTGCTGACCAGAGAGCCCATTGCAGGGCTGGGTCCCAGGACCCTGGGATCATGACCTGAGAGGAAGGCATATGTTTAACTGACTGAGCCACTCTGGTTCCCTGAGGAAGACCTAGCCATTGATGTTAAATTGGGTGCTAATGTTCCGAATTATTACTGTATCAGTCTCAATTTCTTCTTTATGTTTGTTGATATTTGCCTTATGTATTTAGGTGCTCCCAGGTTGGATGCATAATATTTATGTTATATTCTCTTGTTGGATTATTCCCTTTATCATTATGTAAGTTTACTTTGTTCCCAATGTGTTGTCTTTGTTTTTAAAGTCTACTTTGTCTGATAAATGTATTGCTACCCTGCTTTCTTTCTTTTGCTTCTGTTTGCAGAGTAAGTGTTTTTCCACCCTTTCAGTTTCAATCTGCCTAGGTCTTTAGGTCTGAAGGAGTCTCCTGTAGGCATTGAATAGATGGGCCTTGCTTTGTTTTAATCCATTCAGTCACTCTGTGTTTTTTGATTGGAGCACTTAGTCCATTTACATTTAAAGACATTAATGATAGGTATGTACTTATTGCTAATCCATTACTTGGTTTGAAGTTGTTTTTATAGTTCTTCTCTATTCTGTTCTTCTTTTCCTCTTTGTGGTTTGATGGCTTTCTCTTGGGATATGTCTGTATTCCTTTCTCTTTATTTTTTGTGTATCCATTATAGGTTTTTGGTTTGTGGTTACCATTATGTTCATATATAACATCTTAAGCATATGTCATTCTATATTAAGTTGATGGTTACTTGAGTTTGGACTTGCTCTAAAAGCACTAAATTTTACTTCCCCTTTCCCATATTTTATGTATATGATGTTATTACATCTTTTTATGTCACGAATCCCTTAAGTGGTTTTTGTAGCTATAATTCAATTTATTACTTTTGTGCTTTAACCTCTATGTTGGTTTTATAAGGATTTTTCTTTTTACCCAAAGAATTCCCTTTAATGTTTTTTGTAAAGCTGGTTTAGTGGTGATGATTGCCTTTAAGTTTTATTTGTCTGGGAAACTCTTTCTCTCTCCTTATATTCTGAATGATAACTTTCTGGGTATTTTTGATTGTAGGATTTTTTTTCTTTCAGTACTTTGAATATATCATGTTACTTCTTTTTGGCCTACAGTGTTTCTGCTGAAAAATCAGCTGATAGACTTATGGGTTTTCCCTTATATGTGACTGTTTTCTCATGCTTCTTTTAAAATTCTCTCTTTATCACTACTTTGTCCCATTTTAATTATTAGTTGTCTTGGTGAGGATCTCCTTGGGTTAATTTTTATAAGGGATCTCTTTGCTTTCTGAATATGGATGTCTGTTTTCTTCCCCAGATAAAGAGCTCTTATTCCTTCAAATAAATTATCTGACACCTTCTCGCTTTCTTTACCTTCTGGGATCCCTATAATGTGAATTGTATTAAACTTGGTGATGTTACTGAGTTCACCTAACCTATTCTCATTTTATTCCTTTTTTATTATTTTTTCTTTTTTCTGTCTTCCAGTTTGCTTATTTGTTCCTCTGTCTCCTCTAATCTGCTATTGATTTTAGTGTATTTTTAAATTTTACTTATTGATTTCTTTATCCCTGTTTTTAATACACATATATTAAATATTTTTATATATAATATATATTTATACATATTTAGTATATACTTAATATATCTATTTAAATATATATTCCTCCCCTCCCTTATTGAAAGCCTTACTGAAATCCTCTACTCTTTTCTTAATTCCAGTGAGTGTCTTTATGACCATTACTTTGAATTCTTTATCAAGCATATTGTATATCTTTGTTTCATTTAGCTCTCTTGTTGTGGTTTTGTCCTAGTCTTTCATTTGGGACATATTCCGTTGTCTCTTCCTTTTGTCTAACTCTCTGTGTTTGTTTCTATGTATTAGGAAAGCTAGCTAAGTCTTCTGATCCTGAAAGTATGGCCTTATGAAAACTGTTTGTGTGGTGGCCTGTAACATAATGTTCTCTGTTCACCAGAAGCAGGAGCTTTAAGAGTGTCTCCTATGTGGGTCATATGTGCCCTATTATTGTGGTTGAGCCATGTTTGCCTTTAGTCAGTTGCAGTGGCCCACTTTGCCTGTTGTGTATGCACTGGGTAGGGTTTGGTCCCTGTGTTGTTAAGTGGCCAATCTAGGACCACTGTGGGCTTGTAGTTGGATGGTATCAACAGTTAGGCAAGACATGTGCCCTCAGCCCATCTGTCTGTGGCTGTGGTGGGACATCTTCCCTGTTCTCCCTTCCTTTTCCTCTGAGAAGCTTTTGTAGGTGGGTGAGGTCTATAGTTAGACAATATATTTTTCAAGGTTGAATGCTGTGGGGATTCATCTTTCCAGTGCAAGTCCCCTGTGCTTGGTTGCCTGGTGTAGTATCTGAGACTCTTGCTTCTCTGTGTTTATGGTATCCCTCCCAGTTGTAGTTAGCCTCATTAGTGGTCTAAAGTTTCCCAGCTGTGTCTCTGCCCCTTACTATCCTTCACACAGTAGCCCCCTTCCTAGATTAATTGTGGAAAGTTTGTTCTGCCAGTCTTTGGGTCATTTTCTGAGTTAGTTGTGCTGATGTGTCTATTATCTCAATGTGTCCATCAGATGAGCTAAGCTCAGGACTCTCCTACTTTGGCATCATCCCACAAGTCCTAACTGCTTACTTTTCTTGAAAAATGTGACCCCTGTCAGGGTCATAGGCCCTGAGAACACAAAGATAAATGCCATCATCCTTTTATCTTTTGAGAGAGGATGATCCATTCAGTATCTAAGATACTAGTTAAATTACAAAATGTAAATAGAACTTAATTTATAGAAACTCAGAGGAAGCTCCTGAATAAATGCTAGTTTTCCTGATGAATTAGCTTTGTAGGTTAAAAAGGAAGAGTAAATAGGATTTAGGCTCAGATTCTTCTGGGTTAGTAGTGATGTGTTGTAACACTCAAATGCATAACTTGAAGAAGTGTATCACTAAAAGAGAATGTCATTTGGGGACTGAGAACATTTGGGAGAGTGAGCAAGTGTTGTGAGTGAGCATTTAATGTGTCCTTTGTTATTTGAAGCTTTCGTTGGACAAATTTTGTTTTGGGATTAAATTTCAAAAGAGATGATTGGCCAGTCTGTGACCAGTCCATGAACTGCCTCTTCTGATGGCACAAAGCTCAAGGGATGGTGACACAGTGAGGCAGCATAGTGCTGTAGCATGGTTCCCATGCCTTGGAGTGAGGGAGGTCTGGTAGGCATACTTTTTACTGGTGCAAAATAGGGACATCTCTAAATATAAACATTGGTGGTTGTTGTGGTGAGTGTTCTCAAATTTTCTCCTTCCTTAGCATTTTTTATCTGGTTACTCTTTTCTTCTTTCATCTGGTAGCCACAAGAAACTAATTTTCTCTGACTTTGGTCTTTTTGAATCTTTGATCCATGATTTAACAAACCCATCTGCGTGTTTACCATTCTATTCTTTGATTTATTCTTCAGACTCACTGTATGAGGAGGAGTTATTAGTTTTATTTAATATTTGAGAAAACCAAACCATAGAAGTCTTTAATGAATTGAATTAGCTCTCATGTCTAGTGAGTTCTAGAGCTGGAATCTGCATTCAGATCTTATGATTTGAAGATAGCACCCTTGGCTTGACTGCTATAACCTTTATCCATGGTGGAAGTGAAGGTGGAGAAGAACAAGATATAGTGGAAGGGAAATACTGTTCCAGCAAATGATTCTTGAAATGTCAGAAAATATCATTAGGTTTTTTTTTTTGTTTGTTTTGTTTTTCAGAAGAAGAACAAAAATTGTGATATGATTTCTAGGGCATTTTTTGTTAGGAGAATCACATCACAATGCTCCTGTTATAGAATAAAAATCCCCAATAGCTAAAAAATAAAGGGATGCTCTTTGGGGTAGGTTCAATGAATTCCTTTTAACTTTTTATGTCTCCTTAAAGAGGCTATAGATGAAAGTGTGGAGGTGAGGGAACCATAAATCATGGACATTGAAATACTGAAAGCTGTGAGCACAAATGTTTCATTAAATACCAAGTGGTATCAAATTACACTGTGAAATTCCAAAGTGTAATATAATCCTTTAGTGTTAAGGCAAGAGGTCTTCAAGTGAACAAGAGTTAAAGGTGGTCAACTTAGCTTCTATATTTTGACGAGGGAGCAAAGCCTTAAGACTACTGCTGCTGTCAGTCCAGAAACAGGAAGGGAATGGCTGTTTCACGCCAGTGAGTTGTTTGTCTTTTTTTCTACTTTATGCCTTTCTTTTTGTTCAGTATATATACATTACATACCTTTTACATATACAGAAGCCTTTGACATCAAAGATTCTGGTTCTGCAGCTTGGATAATCTATAAGATTATACCGACCATAACATAGCAGGCACATGCCAGACACTTGACCCCTAAAAGGGAGTCACAGGCCATGGCATATTTAAACACAGTGAGAAGTTGAGTTAACAGCCAGCGTTCTCTTGAACAAATGTGCATTGTTGTTACAATTGAAACCACATGCTGAGTAATATAACATAGGTGCAACCCTAACTGAGAACGTGTGGACAGTTGGAATCATGAATGTATTATTATTTTTTAAAATTTATATTATGTCTGTGAGTCTTGGGTGCCCCTCACTCTGTTTTCTTAGTGGAAGTCAGCAACACAAGCTCAGCTGTATGGCTGGATCTGGTGCTGGAGGACCGGTTCCCCTCTAGCTGCTGGGACCATGGGAAGACTTCAGCTGCTACAAGAACCAAAGGACCTTTCTAAACAATGTCAGTCTGAACTTACCTAAGGGGCTAAAACACAGACTGCTGAAGCAGACCTCTATGAATACAGAACTATCTCAGTGGCTGTTTATTTCTTCATGGAATATTCAGCCATAGACAATTGTATGAATATTCACCAAACTAAACATTTCAAGCTTTATTTGGTTTGAAATAGCATGTTTCTTTTTCTGAGGTCCAGTTTGTTAGCTCATTTTTTGTTTATTGGCAGCCTAAATCAAGACAGGTTAGAGATGTTGAATTTTGTCTGTTGGCAGATGAAAATGATGAAATAATGATTTATTTGTGTGTCCTTTGTGCACTAACAGCTAGAGTGATCTGGAAATCCCATTGGTAGTTTCTTTTCGCTTATGTTCTTTATCTTTATTTGTAGCCAGACATGGAAAACTTGAGGGGAAGGAGGAAGAGAAAAAGAACATAGGGTGTATCTTCTATTCATTGGCGGCATTCCTCTCCTCTTGCAAGGAGCATGGGTCTGTAGGAAGAGTGTAAACTCCACCATGAGAAAGGAATGTAGGTATCATGTGTTCTCATTTAATATACTTTCTTCTCATATATTTCTACTTTCTCTAGATTAAACGCAAAGGCTAGTAATAATGATAGGTCTCTCTGATATATAACTGCTCTGACTTAATTTCATACCCACAGTCTATTTTACCACAGATAATATTTATAGTTCATTTGAAATTTTTCTACCAGGGGCTTTTCATGCCTTGTACGTGTTCATTGACTTATTCATTCAACATATACTTAAGGACCTATTTTCTACATTAAAGTGCTATTTTTTTTGGAGGGGAGGAAATAAAGAATTATAACAAAATACTTTATGTATCTTTTAACTTAGGCATGGAAAAACCCCCACACACTCAAGATAAATTACACAAAAAATGAGTTTACAAAGCAGCATTAGATGAATGGAATAGAAAATAAGTTATGCGAATAAAGAGACAGAGGAGACTCAGCATTTCACCACGGACAGGAATGATTCTTGGAATGAGAGAGGCTTTATATTGTGTGTTTACCAACCTCAGTAAAGGTTGGATGGGGAGAGAAGATTTGAGGTTTTCTTCCAAGAATGTGGAGTGATGAGAGCCAAACTGCAGAGGCAAAATGAGCATGGCATAATCAGGGAAGGTATGAGTAGATTAGTGTGGCTAGATTGGTAGTTTGACCAAGGGGAGTATGTACTTATTCACTAATTTCAGCAAGTATTTACAGAGTTCTGCTTGCTCTGTGTCAGGTGCTTTGGATACAAAGATGAAAAACACAGACATGGTTTCAGCCATCAGGTTACAATCTGATGGATGATATGACAATAAACATTGGAGCCAACAAATATATGAGATAATAAGAAACTAGGTAAGAATTATTAGGAAACATACAAGGATCTATGTGTGAAAACAGGAGGAAATAACTAGAAAATAAAAGAACAGTGTGTACTATAACCCAGAGGAGACAATGTGATGTTGTGTAATTAATCAACCTGAATTCAAATCTTAGCTCTGCCATTTGTTAGCTGTTGGACTTGGTAAGTTATCAAATCTGTCTGAGCATAGTTTTGCACCTTTGTTAATTGGGAATAATATCATTTGGCTCATAGTATTTGAATGAAAAAATATACAAAACAGCATGCATAGTTTTGGGGAACATAGTAGATACTCATTAAATATTAAAATCATTATTCATGCCCAAACACCAGAGAAATAGAGAAATGCTAAATTTATTTTAGAAAAAGACTTTGGAGTCTTTATAATGACTATGAGTTAATACAATTAGAGAATCATGGACAAAGCACCCTTGTCCCTAATAATACCTGTTGGGATGGTGGTAGCTCGGCTAACAGATAGGTCTTAGTCAGCAGCCTTAGAATCTCAACATTGCTGTCACAGAGGTTGCACACATGCATATGGATTTGTTTTATCTGCAATTATTTCAGTTGTGAGATATATGTACTTTTTCATGGATGAATTAAAAAACCATTTTGGTTTAATAATTGGAGGGTGAAAACAAATTCAGCAGGTGCTATTTTCCTTTCGGTCAAAGTAATTATAGTACAAAACTCTCATCCTATCCACAGAAGTCCTTTTTCTGCTTCAGGAGTCACTGAATCAAGTAGAAGTTATATTAGGACCTTGAAGTATCCTTTCTTTTCTCATTAAAGTGGGGGCTCTAAAAATCTGGTGGAAAAACATTATCTTCTTGTCCAACCTGACATGTTATGTTCTACTAGTATATTGATGGAAGCCTCGTGATGCCAGCAGGATACTTAGGGTGGTTGGTATTAAGTATTAGGAACAGGACGTGGTTTCTGATGTGCTTGGAATGGTAATATTATCCGTGAAGGCAAAATTCATATTTTCCTATGTGAATATTAGTGGTGCCATTATTTTCATTTGGTGGTATCTGACAGGAAGTTACTCTGTCTTGGCCAATACAGTTATGTTGTTGTTGGAGGTACCAAGAAATTGGAGAGGCCATTTCATAAAATAGTTGGGAATTTGAAGAGCAATTGACCTTCAAGAATCCCTGAACTCATGGATCTGGGAGAAGGTATTATGTTTTCCAACTGGTCTACACTATAGTTCTCAAACTGGATGTCAAAAGTCAAAACACTAAATCAACAAAATATCAAATCAGAGCCATTTTGTTGTCAAAGAAAACCTTCATTTGTCCTTTGCACAGTAAGATTTTAGTCTTTGCTGATGACTGCTATTCTGTTTTGATTTAGTTCATATGTAGTCATGAGACCTCTTCATTCCAGAAAAGATTTAAAGTAGACAGTGGGCATAGATTTTTAAGGTTGTCACTCAGGAAAAGACAACTTAGAACCTCCAAAATATTTTGTGACACTGGATATTAAGCACTAGTCATATTCTTTTATTCTTCATGCTTTTATTTCTGTATTTTTCTTTATCTTTCTTCAATGGTTTCCAGCTGTTTCTTATCCCTTTGGCTGCTTCTCTTGCCCTTTCCATAACATGTGATCACTAGCCATGATCCCTGGGCTCAGCAAAGACTTTGTTCTGAGGAAAGGAGATGTTCTCTGAAGTGGACATTGATATTGGACTGAAGTGGAAATGAGAAGGCTGCTGTTTTTGCTTAAATGAAGAAAAGTAAAACCAAAATAAATGGTAGAAAATAAATTTGGATGAAATATTCCACTTCTAGAAGTTCATATTTAATCTGACCAACAATATTCATGATGACTATACTACTAAAATTTAAAACCAAGAACAAAATACACCCTGAAATACTTGCCAAACAATAGACATAATTTTTCCATCATTAAAAAATTTGCTTCACCAGGGTGCAGTCCTGGATTAGGCACAATTTAATTTTCCCTGATTATCTGCTATGAAGTTCATTGGTTCAAGATGGCAGATGAAGTCCATTTATTTGAACACCTCTCCCTCCCACACAAATGTTAAAATGAGAATTAGGTAATGATAACAAAATAAACGCAATGAGAAGAGTGGAAAGGTGTTTCTTGAACAAATAAAATATTTTAACATGTATCTGAAAGGCAAAAGCAGATGGAGGAGTGACAATTAGGGAAAAAATGGAGGAAACTTTAGCCTAGAAGGCAAACAGAAGGTTTGCAGTTTATCCCGGTATATCCAAGTAGTACATAAGTGGCATCCAGAAGTCTTTTTTTGATTCCTTCTTTATCTCCCACAATCAACAAATAATTCATGTCTACTGATTTTGGCTCCTGAGTATCAACTAGGACTTGTCCTGAAACATCACTTGACCTTTCTTCTAGACTCCATTGTCCTGCCTTAGTTCAAACCTTCGTAGTTTCCAGTTTATACCATTTATAGCAGTTTCTGTCTTGTCTTGGTACCTCTGTGCATGCTTATCCTAACCTTTCAAAATGCAAATCTTATTAACCTGCCACCCTTCCTATTAAAACCTGGAAGTACTTCCGATGGCTTTCAGGATAAGCACCTTAGCAGGATAAGCACCTTAGCGGAAGTCATCATAGACTTCATTTTTACTCTAGTGATAAACTCCTATCCATTTCTCCTGTTCATATGACTGTCCTTATTCACTGTCCATGTTCCAAGAGTGCTGAACTTGCCCTTCCTTGGATACCTGGATACTTTGGAGCTTTGCATTTTAGTGCTTTTGCTGATACCACCTATTTTGATTGGAGTGTCCTCTCTTTGGCCATTCTCTTACCTCCATGACTCCTTTTTCTGCCAAATTTCAGTTTATCTTTAAAAATCCTTACTTATCAGTAGCCTTTTTTGTTAAATCTTACCTCCTTGCATATACTTTTCTTATTACAGGTATCAGTTTTATTGAGTTTATTTTAAATGTACATTTCTCTCATTAGATTGTGAACTCTTAGAGCAAGACTATGTATTTGCAGCTCCAAGGCCAAGTTTGTTTGTTTTCCTTTAAATTTAGAAAAAATTCAGCCATTTTTTATTTAAATATATTTTCTGTCCTCTGACTCTGGGTATACCTCTATTAAGCTACTTGAAGTTGTCCCACAGCTCACTGATGTGTTTTATTTATTTACTTGATTTTTTCCCCCTGTGTTTTATTTGCATAGTTTCTGTTGCTAAGTCTTGAAGTTCACTATATTTTTTCTTTGGCAAAATCTAATATTTAATTAACCTCATTTGGTGTATTATCATCTTGGACTCTGTGGTTGGCATCTCTAAAAGTTCAATTTACACTGTCTTAAAAAATAACTTCCATGTTTTCACTGAAAAAAATTTTTTTAAAGTTTTCATTTATTTATTTGAGAGAGAGAGAGAGGAAGAACATGAGCTGGGGGTGGTGAGAGTCAGCAAAGAAGCAGACTCCCTGGTGAACAGGGAACCCGACATGGGGCTTGATCTCAGGACCCTGAGATCATGACTTGAGCCTAAGGCAGATGCTTAACTAACTGAGCTACCCAGGCACCCCTCCAGTGAAGTTTTTAAACACATAGAATGATGTTATAACTATTTCCATATTATTGTCTGCTAATTCCAGTATCTTTTTTAGTAGTGGTTTGGTTTTAGTTGATTGTTTTTTCTTCCATTACGGGTTGATTGTTTTTTCTTCCGTTACAGAATGTCCTACATTTTGTCATGCCTGTTAATTTTTTATTGGATGCCAGCCATTGTGAATTTTTACTTTATTGAGTGTTAGAGATATTTTTTTAATTTCAATTGACATTTAACTTGTTTTTTAATTTTTAATTAAAAAAATTTTAATTCCAGTGTAGTTAACATACAGTGTTATATTAGTTTCAGGTACATAATACAGTGATTCAATAATTCAATACCATACTCAGTGCTCATCATGATAGGTATACTCTTAATTCCCTTCACTTATTTCATCGATCCTCCCTTGTTCATCTCCCCTTTGGTAACCATCAATTTGTTCTCTACAGTTAAACACTGTTTTTTAATTTCTCTCTCTTTTTGTTGTTTGTCTTGTTTTTTAATTATTTATTTATATTTATTTTTTAAGGGTAAAGTGGGCATTTTATTTATTTGTACTTAAACCTATAAACCAACCACCCAAACTAGTACTATTATCATGATAAATTAAAATACAAAACATCTTTCTAAAAACACTGGAATTACTGAACCAAGTAACAGTTCTAGCAAAACCTCACAAGGGGCAGAGGAAATCAATGAAGCATATTATAGCTTAAACCTTTACTGTTAACAATTGAGTTTATCAACAAGAAAAGCCTCAAGAATAGGAAATAAAGATACAAAGACATGTGATGAAGGACAATTTGTATTTTCTGAGATTTTGAGGCTTTATTCTAGAGCCTAAAGATAGGTAGTATTCTATCTAGTTATCTATAGCCAGAAACATCTGCTATCATGTTAATAACAGCCGATGCTACCGAAACTTTGACTCCAATTGTACCTCCTCAATAGATATAATAAAAATAATGGGAAACACAATATTGAGGCAGAGATACAGGATCCTAAAAGACAAAGCCTAGGACAAGTAATACAGCCTACTGCCCAAATTGAGATAGAATAATACACTCATCATCACACATCTTCAGGCTCTATGTTCACAGAGTAATTTGGAAACAAATCCATTATTTGCTGGGTACTAAAATACTTAGCGGATTGCTGTATTACACTACTACTTTCCCCAGAAGTTTCTAAGATGGACTCCAAATCGCTGATGGAATTTTGCTGGAACTGGATCTGGGGCTGCAGGGATTCCTCTCCACCACTGTGGAGCTGGCTGTTCCAGGTGTGAGGGCACCAGGTCTGACTGGTCCAGGAATGGTTGCTCCAAGACTGGCTGTCCCAGAAGTGGTTGCTCCAAGATTGGCTGTTCCAGGTCTGGTTGTTCCAATTTGGATTATTCCAGGTCTGGTTGCTCCATACTGGAAGGTTTCTGGAAGTGCTCATCAGGTATCCCTGGTTGTAGGAATAGAAGCCTGGGTATTCAGTGGTTACTGTGCTGTTCTGAGTCATACTCTTGCTCTCCTTTGGCCAGTGGTTTTTCCTGCCACCTTTTACATTTCATTTTCTGGTTCTGGAACTAGGTCTTCACCTGTTTATAGCTAAGGTTCAGAATGTTGGAAAGGTCTTGCATCTGCTGGAGACTCAGGTATTTTTGTCTCTGAAATTGATCACTGAGGACATAGAGTTGGGTTGGGGAGAGAACATGGTCCCAATCTTCATTTCTTGCCCTGGGCCATATCTTCCTTCCTCACTGTTCTCTACTCTGCAGAAGTATGTGGTAGTTTCACCCTGGGATTGGTGGGGCACTTGGGGCTGTCCTGAATAAGCAGATTCATGGAGGAAGGAAGAAGAGAAATGTTCTTCATGTGGGGTGTCTCAGCAGATGACATTTGCAGGGACACATAATTTTCTTCAGGCTGATAAATCTCAGGCATTGGAGAAGAATCCCAAGAACTGGGTTCTCCAGGACCAGGCAGAGCTGGATCTGCTGTTACTTTTTTTTTTTTAAAGTGGCTTTATTGAGGTATCATTGTATTCACCAAAAAAACTGCAAATTTTTGATATCTACAATTTGATGAGGTTGGACATACACATAGACCCATACTATTGTCACACCAAGATACCACTGCCACAATATTTATATATTTGCTTTATTTTTAATATTAAACTTTTTAAAAATTTATTTTTTATTTATTTTCAGCATAGCAGTATTCATTATTTTTTCACCACACCCAGTGCTCCATGTAATCCGTGCCCTCTATAATACCCACCACCTGGTACCCCCACCCCCCCCCCCCCCCCCCCCTCAAACCCCTCAGATTGTTTTTCAGAGTCCATAGTCTCTCATGGTTCACCTCCCCTTCCAATTTCACCCAACTCCCTTCTCTTCTCTAACTCCCCATGTCCTCCATGCTATTTGTTATGCTCCACAAATTTAATACTTACTGTTTCAGGTGCTTTGATATTGGGTGCAGATGTATCTGCAGTTGTTATATCATCTTAATGAATTGACCACTTTATCATTCTATAACATCCTTTGTCTATTGTGACCATATTGATTTAGTCTCTTTTTTTTCTGATATAAATATAGGCACCTCTGCTCTCTTTTGCTTGCTGTTTCCATCCCATTACTCGCGGTCCGTGTGTGTCTTTAAATCTGAAATGAGTCCTTATCAGTTGCATATATTGTATATAGTTGAGGCTTGTTTTATATGTATAAATATATAAAAAAGTATATAACATATAAGCATATATAATACATAATATGTAATAATATATATAAATATAAAGCATGTAATATAAAGTATATAAAATTATATATAGAATATATGCATATGAAAAACTATATGTCTTAGAAGACACAAGTTTTCCATAGTTTTGCTTACAATGTTGCTCAAGATAGATATTCAGAGGACATGTTCAGAAGAAAATGTTTAGAATTTAGAAGCCTGAGAAAATGCTGTTCCAGAATCATCCTAATCCAAAAACCAGATGAAAAATTCCATGAAAACAAAAGACCAACATCTCTCATGAACATCTATGCAGATGAAGCTATTAAAAAATGCTCAAGAGTTCTGAACAAATACCTTAGTAAAGAAGACATAAAGATGACAAGCAAGCATATGAAATGATGTTCCATATTATATGTCATCAGGGACATGCAAATTAAAACAACAGTGGGATACCAATAATAATTGCTGAGATCTAGGGCATTCATAACACCAAATGCTGGTCAGGATGTGTAGCAATAGACATTCTCATTCCTTGCTGGTAAGAGTGCAAAGTAGTACAGCTACTTCAGAAAACAGTTTGAAAATTTCTTACAAAAGTAAACATAGTCTTACCATACAGTCCAGCAGTCATGCTTCTTGGTATTTATCCAATCATTTGAAAATTGTATATACACCCAACCTACACACAGATGTTTATCGTAACTTTATTCATTATTGCCAAAAACTTGGAAGCAATCAAGATGTCTTTTGCAGGTGAGTGGATAAATAAACTATGGTATCTAGAGAATGGAATATTAATTAGTACTAAAGGGAAATGAGCTATCAAGCAAAAAAAAAAAAAAAAAAAAAAAGATGTAGCAGAACCTCAAAGGCATATTACTAAGTGAAAGAAACCAATCTGAAAAGACTGTATATTGTATGATTCTAACTCTATGACATTCTGGAAAAGGCAAAACTATGGAGAGAAAATGAAAGGATCAGGGCTTTCTAGATATTGAGGAATAGGGAGAGATGAGCAGGCAGAGCGCAGGAGTTTTTTTAGGGAAGTGAAACTATTCTGTATGACACTATAATGGCAGATAGATGTCATTATACATTTGTGAAAACCCATAGAATGTACAAAAGCTAGGCTAACTGTAATGTAAACTATGAACTTCGGTTAATAGCTTTTAAGAAATGTATACTCTGTTGTGGGGTGTTGATAGTGGGGGCAGGATTTGTGTGTATATGGAGACAAGGGTTAATGGAAACCCTATTTTCCACTGAATTTTGCTATCAACCTGGAGATGTTCTGAAAAATAAACTCTATTTAAAAAAAATAATGAATACTGTTACGCTGAAAAAATAAAAAATTAAAAAAAAAGAAATAAAAATAGAGCTTCCCTATGACCCTGAAATTGCACTACTGGGTATTTACTGCAAAGAGAGAGATGTAGTGAAAAGAAGGGCCATCTGTACCCCAATGTTTATAGCAGCACTGGCCATAGTCGCCAAACCATGAAAAGAACCAAGCTGCCCTTCAACAGATGAATGGATAAAGAAATTGTGGTCCATATTATCCTATGGAGTATTATGGCTCCATCAGAAAGGATGAATTCCCAACTTTTGTATCAACATGGACAGGACTGGAAGTGATTATGCTAAATGAAATAAGTCAAAGAGAGAGAGAGAGAGAGAGAGTCAATTTTCATATGGTTTCATTTATTTGTGGAACATAAGGAAAAACACAGAGAATGTGGAGAGCTGGAGAGGAGAAAGGAGTTGGGGGAAATTGGAGGGGGAGTTGAACTATGAGAGATTGTGGACTCTGAGGAACTCACTGCGGACTCTGAGTTTTGGAGGGGAAGGAGGTGGAAGATTGGGTGAACCTGGTGGTGGGTATTGTAGAGGGCATGTATTGTATGGAGCCCTGGGTGTGGTACATGAACAATGATTTCTGGAACATTAAAAATAAATTTAAAAAATAAATGAAAATTAAAAAAAACCCTCAAGATCAAAGATCATCAACCAAAGAAACTTTGGACCATTTTAGGGAATTATTTCTATTTGATTTTGTGATTTTAAAAAATAAAAATTCCCTATTCCATCCCTCTCACAGCCATACATTACTTTCCTCCCCCAAAGCTACCATTAGAAGAAACATTTCCTTACTGTTGTCTATATTGACACACAACAAGTACAGAATATTATGTTTTATTCATGCTGAACTCTGATAAAAGGACTCATATATTTTTTCTGTTACTTAATTGATCCTTTGGTATAGATTTCATTGTGGGTCATGAAAATTTTAATAAGTAATGTTTAATAGCTACTCTATAGATATAGTTAAGCATTTATATAGTAAATCAATGTAGAGGGAATACTATTTGTGATTTTGTGAATACTTATTGTGTATTGCTGATGTCGTTTAGTGGTAAACCAACTACCTTTGCACGCTGAATGTTATAAAGTGAGGTGAACGAAAGTTTTGGTAGCCTAGTTTTATGCTTGAATGTGGCAGTTGGATTTCTTTCTAGATATAAGACCAGAATTCTGCCTTGTCTCCATTTTGCTTTCTTTTAACAACTAAGAAGACAGAGAAGTAGGTGTGAATGAGAGAAGAGAATAAAGAGAAGTAAATGTCTTACCTAATTAGTAAATTTAGAAATGTCTGTGCTGACAGCCAGACATTTCATATTTTTTTATGAAGGAGATATCTCATCCTCTCAACTCAGAATAAACTATCTTCCTCCCGCTGTGTAATTCTTGGGACCTATAAGAAAATTTAGGCTATGCTAGAAATAACCCTTTAGTTTTATTTTGATTTTGTGATTTTTTTTTTTTTTTTAAGGAATCCTTGGGATTAGGTTAGGGCTTTTCCTGATCTGGTGTAAGTTATTGGAGAATTACTTCTGTGAGTGCAAGATTAGGTAAGTTTCTGAGTTTGCAAGATTCTTTTTTTTTCCTTTTTTTTTGGACTCCACATTTCATTTACTCAACAAATATTGTTGGTGTACCTGCACTGAACCAATTACTTGAGACCACTTGTAAAGTACTATTTGTGACATTATGTGATCATACTTACTCTATTGCTAAATTCTCTTAAAATTTAAAAAAAATTTTTTTTAAAAATTATTAGTTATTAGAGCATACAACTGGAATAACACAGGAAGATGATTTGTGCATTACTTCTTAAAACTTAAAAATTTGTGTTACTTGTCAAGAGCTACTCTACATACTTATATATGGCAGGGACATAAACTAAATTTTTGTTGACTAATATAATTAGGTGCTAGATGATAGTGTTTAGTTTGTTTTATTCTTGAATTTACATTAGTAAAAATCATTTCATGCTCTATAACTTTCTAATACAAGTGAATCATCCTTCTATAAAATAGAAGTAAAGTAATGGCCATAAAAGACAAGCCCACAGCTAACATCATACTCAACAGTGAAAAGCTGAAAGCTTTTCCTCTGTGATCAGGAACAAGACAAGGACATCTACGTATACACACACACACACACACACACCCCTAAAATCATTAAGATTATTCCTTAATAATAATACTAATAGCAATCTTTGGGCTGTTGATTATTAATAGTGAATTTGAAAAATTTTAAGATATCTTAAAAATAATGCCTTCATCTTACATGATTTGGAAGGGGAATCTTTTCAATTGCTCAAGTTTAATATGAAATAAAGAATGGTTATCAAAAAGTAGTCTACTTCATGCATTTAAAAAAAAAAGATTTTATTTATTTATTTGGCAGAGAGACAGAGAGTACAGGTAGGCAGAGATGCAGGCAGAGGGTGAGGGAGACGCATACTCCCCACTGAGCAGGGAGCCTGATATGATGTGGGGCTCAATCCCAGGACCCTGGGATCATGACCCGAGCAGACGGCAGACCCTTAATTGACTGAGCCATCCAGGCAGCCCTATTTCATGCATTTATATTCTCCACACTGTCACTGTCATTACACATTTAATAACTACTTCTTAACTTTAACTTTTGGTGCTCTTTCTTTCTTTCTTTTTTTTTTTTTTTTAAAGATTTTATTTATTTATTTGACAGACAGAGATCACAAGTAGGCAGAGGC
>NC_081557.1:187658591-187679661 GCF_022355385.1 Mustela nigripes | reverse complement strand
AAAAGATTTTATTTATTTATTTGACAGACAGAGATCACAAGTAGGCAGAGGCAGGCAGAGAGAGGAGGAAACAGGCCCCCTGCTGAGCAGAGAGCCTGACAAGGGGCTCGATCCCAGGACTCCAGGATCATGACCTGAGCTGAAGGCAGAGGCTTTAACCCACTGAGCCACCCAGACACCCCTGGTGCTCTTTCTATATATAGACAGTGTTGTTTTCTGAAGTCATTGATTATATTTCTGGGACATTATGAAATGAAAATAATCATCATCTATAATCAAGTAATTAAAAAGTAAGAGGTTATAATGGGATAGTCTAATTTTATAACACTTGTTTCTCGTTTAACAGTTATTTTATTATTACATATATTTTCTTCAACTGATATTCAAAGGGGTTAGCAAATCTCATTCTGATACCAGTTCAAGAGGTATTCAGTCTTAAGGCTTAGTATCTGCAAACTTGTGTACAAATAGTGTGTCACAAGGCAGATTATACTACCTGTTAAAATCAGTGAATCTGAGAAAACAAATTTGGATTATATATTTTGTACACTGAAATGTAATACACAATGACTGGGAACAGTCATTTAGATAAATTGAATGTGATAGGAGAATGTATTTGAATTATCTCTCACTTGAGAGGGAAAAACAGGAAAATCATTTTGATTTTTTTATTAGTATTTGAAGATTTATTAGAAATCAAAGAGTGACTTATGAAGAAATCAATGTCTAAAGCAATTTCTGCTTTTTGTCTTTTGGATACTTCATTATAGGATGTTGCCTATGCATATATTTTTAAAAATTATTATTATTATTATTTTTTAAAGATTTTAAAATTTATTTCACACATAGAAAGAGATCACAAGTAGGCAGAGAGGCAGGCAGAGAGAGAGGGGGAAGCAGGCTCCCTGCTGAGCAGAGAGACCGATGCAGGGCTTGATCCCAGGACCCTGAGATCATGACCTGAGCTGAGGCTTTAACCCACTGAGCCACCGAGGCACCCCTAAAATTATTTTTATTAACATGGAGGATAAATTGCTTTTGGGTTTGACAAGCTATTTGGTGATACCTCTTAGAGCAGTGTTTCTCAAATTTTATTGTGCCTAAGAATCAGTTGATAGCTTTTAAAAATGCTAATTCTCAGTTCCTAACAGATTCTTTTTCAATATATCTCAGGTAGCACTTAGAATTATTTGTTTTTAATGAACACCTTATGCAGGTAGTTTGTGAACTTCACTTTCTGAAACAGCATCTTATAGTGCTTCTGTTAGCTTTTATGTTCTTCCTTGTCTAGATGTGTGGTAACCAATGTTTTATCTCTAACTTTTTATTAAAGAGTCATATAGCAAAGAGGAAATTTAAAAATATACATAGTTTGATATGTCAGACTAGAGAGCTTAGGCATGGTGGAAGAGAGGATAAGTAGAGGCTAGCAATTTGACATTATGTATTTTCTCCAAGACTTCATACAACTTATTTAAAATTAGTGCTTATCAAACTTTTTATTCTCCTTCATTTCTCACCACTCACTGCTCAACATAATCTATCAACCAACAGCCAATTATAATAGAACTTGCACATTAAAACAGTATTATAGTGTTTCCTTTATTTTATTAATTTCAGGAATTATTAAAAGTCTTCAAGGTAATAATATACTATTTTCATTTTGTAGTATCCTTTGACAGGTCTTACCTATTTTCATTATACATAAGTTATTTTGGGACATTCAGGAACATTGGTGGTAATGTGTGAATGTGGTTCAATAGGCATGATTAGTGCTCCTTTCTAGAGAAGATATGTGACTGACTGGAGGGGAGAGTGGAAGGAATTGTGGAGATAAAGAAGATCTAGAAAGAAGAAACAAAAAAAGTACAGAAATGTAAAAGAAAGGAATAGCTTGCTTTGATCTATATCAAGGTTTAGAACAATTGGTTTTTGTTAAGTTAATTTGATGGCTCAGTTTTGTAGAATCTTCACAAAGGGCTGTAGGATAGTGAAATATATGGCAAAATTTACTTCTGGAGTGATGCAGCCATGTAATCTGAGGGGTGGTGCTCTTAGGGTTAGGTTTCCATTTGCAGTAGAAATATCCCAGTGGCTCCAGAGGTATTCTGTCAGATGTTCCTATGAAAAGGTAGCGCTTACAGACCTGTACCCCTGGGGATAAAAATATATGTTTATAAAAAATAAAAAATTAAAAAAAAAAGGTAGCACTTCTTCATTCTGTATCACTTGTGGTGGTAAGGGTAGTGGTGGTACTGGTGGTGGCTGTGGTTGTGGTGGTGGTGTTTGGATGTCTGTGGTAGAGAGGATAAGGAATAATAAGTAGGATGAAAGACTGTGGCAGGATATTGGTTGTTTGAGTGCAGTACAATCCTGGTGGTATCACTTCAGAGTCAGGCTTGGTGTCTAGATGTTCAGGCTCAAACTTTGACCAATGTTAATTTATGTGTTAATTACAAATACATTTTAAATTTATTTTGTAGCATGCCACTTCCCAGTGACTGAAATTGGGAAAGGCTTTAAATGCTAGGATGAGCATTTTGTGCCTTAAGTAATTGGGAACTGTTAAATATTCTTCTAAAGATTTGTGGAATAATGAGATTATCTTATTATTTCTCTTTTCAAAATCAAGTATAACTGTTGGTTCAGCAAATTTGTGACTGTTTAGGCCACGTAGAGTACTAACTAATTATACTCAAAATAAAAATGTTTTTGGACATGGGGTTAAATTCAATCCTTTTAAAACATCTACCCTCCACCAGGGACTATTTGGGTAGGTTTTAAAGATTTTATTTATTCATTTGACAGACAGAGATCACAAGTATGCAGAGAGGCAGGCAGAGAGAGAGGAGGAAGCAGGCTCCCTGCCGAGCAGAGAGCCCGATGAGGGGCTCGATCCCAGGACCCTGGGATCCTGACCTGAGCCGAAAGCAGAGGCCTTAACCCACTGAGCCACTCAGGTGCCCCTATTTGGGTAGGTTTTAATGAAGAGTTTATATAAATTGCTATTTAGCCTTGGATATATCTGACAATATTTTGTTGAATCACTGTCTTTACATTTGAGGTATTAATCAAGAGTTAGTAAGAGCCTTATGTTCACATTTCATGTAAGAATTAGAATAACTTCACACAGAGCTTAAATTTAGGAATTTAACTTTACAAGTGTTGAGGAGCTCAAACTAATATCCTTTCTCTCCTTTTGTGGACAGGCATTTTTTTTTTTTATCTGAATTTCATTTCACTTCATATGTGCATTGTTTTCTCTAATAAATATTTTTAATGCAAAAATAGGAGATCTTACAGAGTTTCAGGTAAGATTGCAGCTTATTTGTGGATCTAGTAACTAGTTCCAGGTAATTGTCCTCATTTTGCAATATTAAGGAAGTTACTTCTCTTCTTTAGGCTTTCCTTTTTCAACTGTAATATGAGAGTGTGGCCAGAACATATAAAAATATATTTTATCTCTATAATTCTATGACTGTAAGATTTTCAAGGAGTGACTTTAAAGTAATAATGTTTAAATTTCTATAGACTGTAAAGGTCATTCCACATGAGTAACAGAACTCATTTAAGTTGTATTACTGGAACAAATTTATGCCTCTTGAGAGGACTACTGAAGGGGATCTTCAAAGGAGGTAGAAATGTTTGTTTGAACTTCAGTATTGATGTGTTTATAAAATATTTAATCTTATCCAAATACTGAGGACATCTAACAACCAAGTATAGCCAAATTCAAATCCATACAATGAATAGTTGCTCATTTTTTAAAAATGATATTGGTTATTTTGAAGAGGATTTTACTTTTTAAGATTTATCTGTTGCCAGAAAACCTGTTTGAATCTTTCTGTTCTCCATTAGCAGTTGAATAGTAAGAATATTTTCCCCTTCATATATAGACGATTTATTAGTTCTTTTCTGTTCTTGCCACATATTCATAAGGTTAGACTATACTGTAATATCATACTTAATGCCTCAAAGTTTAGTAATAACTTCCAGATCTATAAATTTAGTAATAATGTCACATGTCTTGCTTTTGTCTAAGTAATATGGCATAAATTATAAAGTAACAGGTGCCATGTATGCCAGGATTTAAATAATAACTGATATTATACTGTCCTCCACTTAGAAGAGCTCCATTGACACCTGGTACATGCAAGTTTGTAACAGTCTATCAACAGGCAGATATGGTCTTTTTTTGCTGTTTTTATTGTTGGAGGCTCTTCTGCTGTTTTTATTGCTGGAAGCTATGCTAGTATACTACTATTGTAGGGCAATTCTAAGGGATTAGATTTTTCTTTACAGTTAATTCTGTTATGAAAATAGTTGTTTTAATTAGAATAAACAGTGGTAGAGGGTGATATTTCTGGGCCCACCTCAGAATTGGGACTTCCGAAGCTAAAACCCAGGCTTCTGCATTTTAAAATACCTCCTTGGTCTATGTGTCTGTTTTTGTGCCAGTACCATGCTGTCTTGATGATGACAGCTTTGTAATAGAGCTTGAAGTTGGGAATTGTGATGCCACCAACGTTGGCTTTCTTTTTCAGTATCCCTTTGGCTATTCGAGGTCTTTTCTGGTTCCATATAAATTTTAGCATTATTTGTTCCATTTCTTTGAAAAAGATGGATGGTACTTTGATAGGAATTGCATTAAATGTGTAGATTGCTTTAGGTAGCATAGACATTTTCACAATATTTATTCTTCCAATCCAGGAGCATGGAACATTTTTCCATTTCTTTGTGTCTTCCTCAATTTCTTTCATGAGTACTTTATAGTTTTCTGAGTTAGAGAGCCCAGAAATAGACCCTCAAATCTATGGTCAACTAATCTTCGACAAAGCAGGAAAGAATGTCCAATGGAAAAAAGACAGCCTCTTCAATAAATGGTGCTGGGAAAATTGGACAGCCACATGCAGAAAAATGAAATTGGACCATTTCTTTACACCACACACAAAAATAGACTCAAAATGGATGAAGGACCTCAATGTACGAAAGGAATCCATCAAAATCCTTGAGGAGAACACGGGCAGCAACCTCTTCGACCTCTGCCGCAGCAACATCTTCCTAGGAACAACGTAAAAGGCAAGGGAAGCAAGGGCAAAAATGAACTATTGGGATTTCATCAAGATCAAAAGCTTTTGCACAGCAAAGGAAACAGTTAACAAAATCAAAAGACAACTGACAGAATGGGAGAAGATATTTGCAAACGACATATCAGATAAAGGACTAGTGTCCAGAATCTATAAAGAACTTAGCAAACTCAACACCCAAAGAACAAATAATCCAATCAAGAAATGGGCAGAGGACATGAACAGACATTTCTGCAAAGAAGACATCCAGATGGCGAACAGACACATGAAAAAGTGCTCCATATCACTCGGCATCAGGGAAATACAAATCAAAACCACAATGCGATATCACCTCACACCAGTCAGAATGGCTAAAATCAACAAGTCAGGAAATGACAGATGCTGGCGAGGATGCGGAGAAAGGGGAACCTTCCTACACTGTTGGTGGGAATGCAAGCTGGTGCAGCCACTCTGGAAAACAGCATGGAGGTTCCTCAAAATGTTGAAAATAGAACTGCCCTATGACCCAGCAATTGCACTATTGGGTATTTACCCTAAAGATACAAATGTAGTGATCCAAAGGGGCACATGCACCCGAATGTTTATAGCAGCAATGTCCACAATAGCCAAACTATGGAAAGAACCTAGATGTCCATCAACAGATGAATGGATCAAGAAGATGTAGTATATATACACAATGGAATACTATGCAACCATCAAAAGAAATGAAATCTTGCCATTTGTGACAACGTGGATGGAACTAGAGCGTATCATGCTTAGCGAAATAAGTCAAGCAGAGAAAGACAACTATCATATGATCTCCCTGATATGAGGAAGTGGTGATGCAACATGGAGGCTTAAGTGGGTAGAAGAAGAATAAATGAAACAAGATGGGATTGGGAGGGAGACAAACCATAAGTGACTCTTAATCTCACAAAACAAACTGAGGGTTGCTGGGGGGAGGGGGTTTGGGAGAAGGGGGTGGGATTATGGACATTGGGGAGGATATGTGATTTGGTGAGTGCTGTGAAGTGTGTAAACCTGGTGATTCACAGACCTGTACCCCTGGGGATAAAAATATATGTTTATAAAAAATAAAAAATTAAAAATAAAATAAAATAAAATAAAATAAAATACCTCCTTGGGCAGTTCTCATGATGAGCTATGTTTGGAAGCCATAGGTCTTGTATATGGCAAAAGATAATTATTGAAGTGTTCCTATAGCCACAAACCCAGAACCTGGGCTATTTCTGGACACTGCTATGGGTTTCAGTCTTGACTCAGTTAGACCCATAGTTCATTCCTATCTGGATTCTTCTTGGGAAGCTTGCTCTGACCTTAGGGTAGTGAATTCTCATGTTGCTTATTTTGGCAAGAATCTTTAAGAGAGTCTTGTGTGTGTCAGTAGTGTGGGGGGATAGGACAGATCCATGCTTCACAAGGATTTCAGTTTCCTGAGATGGCCCTAGCTGCCAACAGAACAGATTATAATTGGACTATAATGTGATGGGCTGGTCTGTTTGCTACGTATGGCAAAGTTTCCAGGGTTGGCTAGATCCCTGGAATAAAGTAGATTGACTGTATACCAGGATGTGTCAGAATAGAGAATAGAAAAGACTGAAACTCTGGGGTAAATTTATGTAAAATGCTGAAGCAACGTTGTGTCTCATGGGTATGGTTTAGAATAAAGAATAATTAAAAGTTAAGAAAACAAACAATGGTGGTGTAAGATGTTTGCTTTTAGATAGCAATAAAAAACCAAATATGGAAATAAAAGCCTTAAGAAAAGCATTAAGTAAACTAGTATCATTGGGTCTTAAACTCTAAATTGATGTAAAAAATCATATAAATACATTTGAATTTATAAATTAGTTGTTTTATGCATTAGGAATTAATTACCACATTATTGAAGTAAGTCCATGTGTTTAAAAATAGCAGTGAAGATTGACATAAACCTTGGGTTTAAGATTTAAACTGGGCACTGTCTAATAGAATGTCAGACTGAGAGCCACATTTTGGGGAAATGATTAGTAAGAGCTGAAAAAATTTGCTAATACATGCTATGAAGCCAGAAACCTGTCCCATAACTTTTTTCCTGAAGTCCTGGGTAATACTAGATGTGTTTTCTTTCGTTTTTGTTTGTTTGTTTGTTTGTTTTGTTTTTTTAAGCCCCTTTAGGCTGAATCATGTAAGAAGGGTTATTTTAGGAAAATAATTAAAAATTTTTATTTACCATTTCCGTATGTTTATATATGAAATCTAGGCAATTATAGCTCAACTAATTTAGGTTTAGAAAAAGCCACATATGTATATAGAGAGCTTGCTGAACCTAACAAAATTTAACTTTTTAAAAAGATCTTATTTATATATTTGAGAGTGAGAGAGTGAGAATGCAAGCAAGGAAGCAAGGAGAGGGGATGGGAGGAGAGTGGACGGGATGAGGGAGAGGGAGAAGCAGACAGCCTGGATCATGACCTGAGCTGAAGGCAGACGCTTAACTGACCAAACTACCCAGGTGCCCCTAAAATTTAAGTTTTACCTTTTTGCAACTTGCTAAAAATAAGTCCATCGTTATAAGAACAAAAATAACTATTACACATCAGCATTATCTAAAATCATATAAAATAACAAGATCTCTTCAAATTAGAAACGGAGGAACAAAGATGAGGTGGGCCGACAGAAAGGGTGAAAGGAGAATTTAAAATCACTTAGGAGTGAGGAGAAGATAGACCAACAAAAGTGTCTTTAAGTTATTTGGCAGTGATGAAACCCACACAGTGGGATGAAAGACTAGGTGTCACAGTGTAATCGGAGAAAAACCAAGAGTAGAACTATGAGCATCAAGAAAATAGGGGTGTGGGATAAGGGATGACTAAGACTGATTCTCAAGCTGATACCTATTGACTTGACTTGGTTGTTTGATAGCAGAGGTGGAGAATTCCACGTAAAAAACACACTTATAGGGGCACTTGGGTGGCTCAGTTGGTTAAGCATCTGCCTTCAACTCAGGTCATGATCCCTGGGTCCTGGGGTCAAGCCCCACATCAGGCTCCCTGCTCAGCGAGGAGCCTGCTTCTCTCTCTCCCACTGCCTGCTGCTCTGCCTACTTGTGCTCTCTCTCTGTGTCAAATAAATAAATAAAATCTTAAAAAAACAAAACAACAACAACAATAAAAAACCACTGATAGTGGTGAAGAGTACTGGATGTCTCTAATTTATAGTAAATAAAAAAGTCATGTGATACCCATATAAAATCTGAACATATAAGCCAGTAATAACAAGCAAATATATAAATCTGTGGATTAACATAAAAGTTAAAATGACAACAAATATTTAGATAAAAAGTGTGTGTTTAAATGCAAATATGGACCCCATATGAGTTTATACTTTCATAGAAAAAAACAGTGCTTTTACTAGTATTTTTTTCTCTTCAATATATGACAGGAAGAAAAGACACTTAAGATTTTGATTCTAGACCAGAGCTCAGTGGAGTAATTAACTGAACTAAAAAAGCTATATGTTTCTTCAAGCAATCATTGTTTCTGGTTCATTGACTAGAGAGAATTTTTTTTTAGACAACTGAAATTTTCTTTTATTTATTCAGACACATCTGTGAAATTACTTTTCTCTAGAAAGATAGAAAGACTTTCCAGGATAATGTGTAGAAAACTGGTCCTTTTAAATGGAATACAAGATTTACTATTCTACATGTGCTTTCATGTCAATTTTTAAAAATGAGAAATCAAGAGAATATATGCTTGCTGTTTATTAAGTGTTAAGAAAGGATTTTTTATCGCTTGCTGATTTTCAAAGATGAATAACAGAACTATAGATGAAGTGGTAGACTTTAGGGCTTGGATCTGGTTATCTATAATATGGTAAAGATCAAGTACTCTTAGCTTTGTTAACTTAAGAATTCCACCTGGAAAGGAGGTTACAGAGCTGCCAGAATTTACCTGTATTATAATTTCACAATGCCTCCATAACCTTTAACATTTTGGGGGGTGTGGGTTGAATATGAAACCTAGCTCATTATAATTATTACAGATATATACTGCATTCCATTTTGGTTGAAGCCCTAGAAATTTATGAATGAGAGAGAAGACATGAATTGAGCTCTTCTGGTTTAGATCTCTCTGGTTTGGGAGCATATGGGGAGCAATTTAAAAGCAGGTGCTTATAGTTTTTGTTTTCAGAATGACAACATGCACACAAAAGCTATTTTAAATCCCCTCTGTTATATGAAGTCCAAATATCTTAAATCTAGTAGATTGAAAAAAAAGAAGGACTTCCTATTTTGAGCCCAATAATTTTGACAAATTGGCTGAGCCTTGTTTTCCAGGGAAATGATACATTTATCTATGATCCAAAAGGAAATCTGTTCCTTTCATTTTTCAATGTGTGGTACAAATGTGTTTAGAGTATGCATTATGTATTTATTTTTAGGAATACTTATTTCTTTGCCAATGGGCATGCCTTATATCAAAGATGGGTGTTTCAGCAGCAGATGTTTAAATTATACTTCTGCTCTATAGCAAGTAAAATAATTTTTGAGTGTCAAAATAAATAAATACAGCAGTTTAACACATATTTCCCAACTAGAATCAAACCTGAAGAATTTTAATATGAGACAAAAAGAGAACTTGACATGTTTTATAAGGAGGAATTGCCTAATACACATAAAGTATGATTGTACTCAGCCAGTCTAAATGGGATGGTTACATGTTATCTAAAGGTCATCTAGTCAATTATAATCTGAAGGTAGGGGAAATATGTTGACTAGCATCACTATAGGACACTAAGGATAGATTAAAAAATGTTGGAATCATTTTTATGGAATGGTTCATGTTGTACACAACATGTTTGTTTCCCTTTGCTGCTGGGTTTTATATACAAAGATTATTAAACTGGAACAAACAAGTTGTCTCTACATTATTATCAGTACAATTAGCTCTTCCATAGCTCCTCAGTGGTTTATCCCACTCAGATATTTTTTTGACCATTTTTCACTTCTGGATGTAATTGATCCCAGAGCTTAGTATGCTTCCCAGCCACACTCTGTTGGTCAGAATATGTTGTAAACTACATTGGAGCAACTGTTTTCTACCAGTACTTTATACTCATGTTCCTTCTAGACTATACAAGTTGAAGAATATGCAAAGGCTTTTTCTGGGATCAGCAATACTTATACTTAGAACTGTCAGAAAATTGACTCCTTCAGCAAATTCTTTTAGTTTAACTCATTTATGGTTGCTGTGATTCAGGTAGGTTTGGGTTCAGTTACTAAAAGAAAAAGCCATAGAAACCTAACTGAGCTCCCTTTCATTCCTGGCATTCCTAGGAGGGAATTGGAACATTACAGGGATAGGAGAGAGAGAGAGAGAGAAAGAGATATTAATTCTACTTCTCCAGCAAAAGTTCCATTTCTCTTTGATCAATTGTTATTGCCAGTGCTTTTATACAAAAACTATATGATGAATACAAATTTACAGGAGGAAAAAAGTACTATTTTATAAAGACATTGGAGAAGTTATGTGATCTTTTCTCTTTTTACTGACACTAGACTTCAGAAACATGCAAACAAAGGAATTGTTCTAAAAGGATTTTTAAATGACAGCTCATAATGGTAATAACTGAAGTACAATTCAGGGTGTGTGCTGATGATATAATTCCAGTGACTGTAATGAACAGTAATCGTGTAAATACATGTGTATATGTATGTGTGTGCATTAATTTTTTTAAATTGTGCATTAATTTCTTAAACCATTTGATGAAATGGAAATCAAGACAGTGCATCCAAAAGTTGTTAGAGAAGGATCATATTTTTAAAATTGTTGATATCTAAACTCAGGAGATCTGATCATCTTGAATAACTTAAATTCTGGAAATTCTAGGTAGACGATATCATATTTGAACCTAGATTTTAAGGTGAACAGCACCCAGTTGGTGTTAGATAATCTGGGTTCTATCCTCAGATCTAAATGCCCTCCATGAGTAGCATTAAATCTCCTTGGTGGTTAGTGTATGAAGAGTTTACTTGGTATTTTTCAGTTTCTGCTTGTTTTGTCTTTCAGAGAGTTTGTCTCATATGCCTGGCTCTTAGTCACACATCCTGAGGCTTTGCTTCTTGCTCTGAATTGTGGAGTTGATCAAATTTCTTGATGTTTTCTCTTACGATACTATGAAATTGTCTCAACAAGAAGGCCTTTGTCCACTAGATATTTGTAAAAATGTTTTAAGATTAGGTAAATTTAGAGACAGTAAAATATATTCTGTTCTTTACTTATAATTACCATAATTTTCTATTGGAAAGCTTTTGCATTGTGAATTTAATTCAGTCAGTATCAGTGATTAGTAGGTATATGCTGCTGGTTGACTGCTGTTTAGTGGGATTTAGGGTTAAATTTTATTCCAACCAGTGTTCATATGTTCATAATGAGAGACCACAGAGAAAGTTCAGAGGCCTTAAGTCAAACTATAATCACAACTATAAAAACAACAATGTAATGCAGTAGAGAGAAGATTGGATAAAGACAATTTGGAGACCTATGTTTGATTTCTACTTTTGTCTTTAGCTTTGGGTATAGCAAGTCATTTAACCTCTATAATTTTTTTTCTTATGTGTGCTGCGAAGGTTTGAGTTTAGATAACCTCTAAACTCCCTTCTAGTTGTAATATTCCATCATTCTGTATTAGGTACCAAATTGTTATTTAATTGGCCTCATGACATCTTGCCATTTATTTAAATACCAAGATCCTTACATAAGTACTTAATAGCCCAGAATATTGGTTGATTGGTTCCTTAAGACGTCAGCTATGGGATTTTTTAGGATTTTGTTTTGGTACTTCTATAGCAGAGTTCCCCAGATAAACAGAAGCAAAAGGAGAAATCTTTTTTTTTTTTTTTTTAAGATTTTATTTATTTATTTGAGAGAGAGAGAGAGAGCATGACCTGGGGGACAAGCAGATGGAGAGGGAGGGGCAAACTTCCTGCTGAGCTCAATCCTAGGACCCTGGGATCATGACCTGAATGGAAGGCACTTAATTGATTGAGCCACCCATGTGCCCCACCAACAGGAGAAATCAATATGTGTATGCATATGAATGTGTATATCTATCTCTGTCCATATCTGTGTGCTTGTGTGTGTGCGTGCGTGCGTGTGTGTGTGTGTGTGTAGTGAGCTCTTAATTCTATATATAGAATTGACTTACATGATTATGAAGGCTGAGTAATCCAGACCCAGGAAAGCCTATGATAAAGTTCCAGTGAAGTCTGAAGGCCTGAGAACTATACTATTCAGGCCTTCAGTGGATCAGATGAGGCTTACCCACATTGGGAAGGGCAATCTGCTTTTCTCAGTCTACAAATTCACCTGTTAATTTCATCTAGAAACACCCTCAAAGACACAGGCAAAATGTTTAACTAAATATCTGGGCACCCTGTGGTCTTGTTGACACATAAAATTAACCATTGCAGGACTGGCAGTTTCAACTGTAAGGAAAAATTAGAAGTTTTTTTTAAAATGATCTACTTCTTTAGTTGACTACAACTGTATTTTGTTTTTCTTTCTCCCGAGTTATTAGAAATCTTAGTACTGTAGACTATACTAAAAAAACATGGGGATGTCCCCAGAAAACAGAAACAGAATGGCTCAGAAGAAAAGCAGCAGCTGATAACATGAATGTTTATGGAAGTAAGAGGATTAAATAAAAATCAGAGACTGGCATGGGCAAAATGACAATTTCTGGTAAAAATAAAATTTAAAAAGTAGAAAAAATTATATAGAGATTAAAATAACTCTTCTTAAGCAAAGGCTTGTGGAAAATTATAACCTGAGAGGTGGGGCTAGTAAGACATGAGGAGTGAACTATGGTCTCTTCAGTCATGCCTGTTCAGACAGATAGCTGTCACCTTATACAATTATCTTGAACTCAGGGGAAAATGCATATTCATCTATTGTTGTAGCTTGATATTATAAAAAGAGTCCTAGAAGGGACTGATCCATGATCCATACATCCTGATCCATAGCCTGGTGTTTTTACACAAATTTTTTAAAAAATTTAATTCCATTAAAAATTTCCTGTAATTTCTTTGTATCTTACACCCTCATCTGTAAAATGGCAATAAATTAATAACTGCCTACCTGGCAAGCCATACAAACTTGTATTGTAAGGTAATAATGTTGTTTTCTTTGTTATGGACTTTTTTCTTGTTTGTTTGCCTTAAACATTTTCTAACAAGAACAAGAATTAGTGGAGTGATGTTTGTTACTATGTTTATTCTATGTTGGCATGAAATTTTGAAAGAACTAATGGAATTTAAAAAATTAATTTTGCTTCACTTAAAGATGGATAAGATGAAAGGAAATAAGGCCATTTTCATATACTTTCCTCTGGAAGTATCTAATTAGGAAAAAAAGTGGCTATTTTTGAGTTTCATTCATTATTAACTACCATCTGAAGAATCTTTTTTTAACTTTTAGAAGCCTAAACTTTAATGCTGAAAGCATTAGGAAGAAATATGTTAATAAAAGCTTTAAGACCAATAAGAAGTTTAAGACCAAAAGAGAAGGAATAGGTGGAAGTGCTATGAAATGACTGTATGGAAATCATAGTGCTGGCGCGTCTTTCCCACTCTTTGAAGCCAGACTTGGTCATGAGACTTGCTTTGTGCAACAATATCTGATAGGGTTACTACATGGCAGTTACAGGTCTAGGTTTCAAGATTTCAAGATGCCCTTATGGGTTTCTGTTTTTTTTTTTTTTAATATGATCTCTGCCAACATCATGAACAAGACATGCTTAGGCTACCCCCTGAGATCACTGTGGAGCACAGTAGATTGTCCCCAGTAGTACAATTTAATTTGCAGCTTTTCAGCTGAGCTCAGGTACAGGAGAATAAATAATCATTCTTTAAAGTCACTGAGATCTTTAAAAAAAAAAAGATTTTATTTATTTGAGAGAGAGAGTGTGTATGCAAGAGTGAGCACAAATGGCGGAGGGGCAGAGGGAAAAGACTCCTTGCTGAGTGAGGCTCAGTCCCAGGACCCTGGGGTCATGACCTGGGCTGAAGTCAGACACTTAACTGACTGAGCCATCCAGGGCACCCTAAAGTCACTGAGTTTTAATGTGGTTCCTTATGTAATAAGAGCTTACTGATAAGCTCCTTTACGAAAAGGAGTATGTCTTACTCAAATTTAGGTTGTCAGGTGCCCAGGTAATCAAGTAACATATTGTGTGATAATTTAATAAATATAAGAAATTACAAGGACAATATAATGCCATCTGGAATTAACAAACATTGTTATTTTTTCCCCAATTGTGTTATTAAGATAATGCCTTTTGTTTTTTTCCCCAGAGTCAGCTACTGTCATGAAGTTATTAATTTATCCTTATAACTCATGTTTTTATACTTTTACTGTTTTATGCATCTGTAAATAGTATAATTGTGCTTTGTGTATATTGGAAATATTTTTGTGGATGTGACTATGCTTTACATATTATTCCACAGTTTTCTTTTTGATTCAATGTTGTTTTTGTGATCTGTGTGTATAAATATACCTAGATTTCATTCATTCATTTTATTGGTTATATAGTATTCATTTCTATAATTGATTTATTACTCTCTTGATGAATATTTAGGATGTTCCTAGAATTTTGTAAGAGCAAACAAAGGTGCAGTGAACATTCTTTACTTGTCTGGAAAAGACTGTTATCTGGGACATATGTGTAGGAGTTTCTATAGTCTATGTATCTGATTATGCCATGGCCATAGGGTATTTCTGTTGTCAACTCTACTAGAAATAGCAATATTGCTTTCCAAAGTAATTTTACATTCCTATCTAAATATATGATGTACTTTATGGCCCCAGTCCTTGCCAAGTATTGATTGGCTTTTAAGTTTCTGCTAATGTAATGGGTATGAAATAATATATGTTTCATTTTACATTATTTCTAATTATTATAACATCAAGCACTTTTCCAGATAAATATTTGCTAGTGTATTTTGGCTCTAGTTAAATTTGCTTATCTTGCCTTTGGGTTTTTTTTGTTTGTTTTGCCTTTTTTTCCCCCTTTTTTGCTGAGATTTATGTGTCCTGGCTGCAGTTACTTTGTTTGCTACATGAATTGCAAATATTTTCTTCTTGTCAGTGTCTTCTATTTTGATTTTTTAATAATGTCTTTTGGAGATAGTCTCTGAGTTGACTCCCAACGATCAGTACCTCCTGGTATTTCAGACCTTGTTTAATCCCTTCTCCTTGGGTATGGGCTGGACTTATGGTTCGCTTCTTACACACAGACCATGGGAAAAATGACTACTTCTGAGAGTAGGTCAAAAAGCAACTGTGACTTCCATCTTGGGTTCTTCCACTCTATCTCATGCATGCATGTTTTACTTGTTCTGGCAAAAATCATATTATAAGTAGTCCTAGGCAGGGACCTGTATTGTGAGGAACTGAAGCCTTTTGCTAAACATCCAAGTGAATGAACTTGGAAGTAGTCCAAGTAGTTTTCAGAGACCGTGGCCTGGCTGACACCTAGACTGCAAACTTATGAGAAATGCTGAGCCAGCATTGCAGAGCTAAGCCATCCTAGATTCCTAAATCTGAGAAATTATATGAGGTAATAAATGTTTATGTTTTAACCTGCAAAGTTTTGGGGAACATTTGTTAAGCTGCAATAGATAACTAGTATCTTCTGCCATAGAAATGTTAAATTTTGGTATGAGGGAAGAAATTAATATTTAATTTATGAATTCTTTTGTCAGATAAATTCTAGCCTTAAATTTATGAAGATATTTGTCTGTGTTTTCTTTTAAAGTCTTTTCACATGAATTTCTTTGTTATATTTCACTTTCATATAGGTACCAATATGATAAAGTTTTATATTTTTGTCCAATAATCTTGTGGAATTGTCAACAACAGCTGACATTTTAAAAATACCTTCTTGATAGATTCTCTTGGGGTTTCTATATAAACAAACGTGTAATAAGCACATAGTGACTATTTCAAATTTTCTATTCTGCAATATATTTTTTTTTCAAAGATTTTATTCATTCATTTGAGAGAGAGAGAGACAGAGGGAGCATGAGCAGGGGGAGAGGCAGTGGGAGAAAGGGAAGCAGACTTCCTGCCGAGCTGGGAGCCTGACATGAGGCTCCATCCCAGGACCCGGAGATCGTGACCTGAGCTGAAAGCAGACGCTTAACTACCTAAGCCACCCAGCCACCCGCCATTCTGCTCTATTTTAAAAATCACTTTAATTAAGATATGATTTATATTTAATTAATCAGTTTTAACGAGTTTTGATATGTGTATATTATGTCATCAGCACTCTAATCATGATATAGGACATTTATATAACCCTCAAAAGGTCTTTCATCGCTCTTTGTAATTAATTGCCTCCCCCTGCCCTTAGTTCTTGGTAACCACTGATCGTTTTTTTTAACACTGAAGTTTTAAATTTTCTGAAGTTTCATATAAATGAACATATACTATGTGGTCTTTGTGTCTGGCTTATTTCACTTAATATAGTGTTTTGAGATTCCCATGTCAATGAGTATATCAGTAAATGTTTCCTTTTTATTGCTAATTAATATTCCTTGATATGGGCATACTACAATTTGTTTAGTAAGATTTACTTTTGAATTGTTCCCAGTTGGTGATTATGAACAAATCATTGATGATGATTCAAATTAAAATCTTCATGTGGACATATACTCTCCTGTCTCTTGAATAAATATGTAAAAGTAGGGTTTCTTCATCAAATAGTAAGTGTATGTTTAACTTTACAAGACATTACTAAATGGTTTTCCAAAATGGTTGTATGTTCTCCATCTCCACCAGCAGTTTGAGTTCCAGGTGTTCCACAGCCTTGCCAAAATATGGTCTGTCAGTTTGAATTTTAACCATTCCAATGTGTATGTAGTGGTATTTCATTGTGGTTTTATTTACATTTCCCTAATGACTGATGATGCTGAGTGTCTTCTTAAGTGTTTGTTCGTCCTGTGTTTATTTTCTTTGGTACATTACGTATTTAAATATATTGCTCATTAAAAAATGGTGTTTGCATTCATATTATTGGATTATAAAAGTGGGTAGAAGAAGAATCAATGAAACAAGATGGAATTGGGAGGGAGACAAACCATAAGTGACTCTTAATCTCACAAAACAAACTGAGGGTTGCTGGGGGGAGGGGGTTTGGGAGAAGGGGGTGGGATTATGGACATTGGGGAGGGTATGTGCTTTGGTGAGTGCTGTGAAGTGTGTAAACCTGGTGATTCACAGACCTGTACCCCTGGGGATAAAAATATATGTTTATAAAAAATAAAAAATTAAAAAAAAAAGATTTTTATATTTTATATTTACAGGTCTTTTGACAAATGTATGATTTCCATATACTTTCTCCATGGCTTGCTTTTTTCATTTCCTTAATATATTTTAATAGTGTCTATAAAATTTATAATTTTGGTGAAGCCCAATCTATCAATCTTATGTACTTTGTGCTTCTTTGGTCCTATATGATAAATCTTTGATCAACCCAAAGTCATTAAGATTTCTCTTCTCTTCTTCTTTAAGTTTTGTAATTTCAGTTGCACTTAGATTATATTCTACTTCAAGTTAATTTTTGTAATTGGTGATTGAGTGCATTTTTTGTATATAGATAGGTGTGCCAGTATCATTTGTTGAAAAGACTCATTTCTCCTTTTAATTGCCTTGGCACTGCTCAAAAATAAATTGATCAGAGAAAGATAGGTACATTTCAGGACTCCCTATTCTGCTTTACTGACATGAGATAAATGTATATTTTTAAACTGTCAGAAGTATAAGAAGAAAATTAGGTCTCATTAAGTCTTTGCTTACACAGTTTTAAAAAAATGTTTCTCTTTAATCTTTCTGGAAATCATAGTGGTCCATATTGTGATATGAGACTCTAAAACTTTATTTCTTCTAAATGTATATGCAGTTATCACCTGCCATTTATTGACTACTTTTGCCTCTGATTTCAATTATTACCCTATCTGAACATTTATATCCATACCAATATATCTGTATCTATCATACATTATATGCACACACACTACGTACATGGATTTCTGTTTTTAGGCTTTCCGTTTTATTGCTCTAGTTTTCTGTTTCTGTACCCAATATCATGTTGTTTTAATGTACATTACTGTAGTTCTGATTTATGGTAGAGCAAATTTTTAAAAAATATTCTTCTTTTTCAAAAATTTCTTGGCTATCACTTCACATTTACTCTTCCAGCTGACCTTTCTACATCTTGAAAAAGTATATTGCTCCATGATTCTTTTCCTCAGTAGAGAACTGCTAACACTTTCCTTTTGAGAAAGGGTATGATTGATTTTTTTCAGCTTACTTACATTAAGAGAAAGAGACTCCACAGGCTATAAAGGAATCAGGCAGAACAGGTTTGGGCATGTCTTCCCAGTGTAAAGAGATCTGTCTACAGATGTGGTTCTGAAATAATGCATTTAATAATCATATAGTGTAATTAATGTGGTGTCCTCTGGCCCCTTGGCCCCTCAGCATCCCAGGAACTATAACTCAAAGTGTGTTTTCCAAAGGGCAGTAGGGTTTAATAAGGAGCAGAACTGTAGAACAGCTTGATTTCCTACATTTTCTACTCCATGATTCAGAAATATTGTGTAAAGTATGTGAAACTAAAAGATGTTTCATATCTACTCAGAATTTCCTGATCATCTTTTGACTGCAGGAGCTTCAGAGTCAATAACTGCAAATTGGTTTTCATTATTTCTTTTTCATCATTCTCTACTGACAGGTCTTAAGACCAATAGGAATTTTGATTGGTTTACTGAGTCTAAAATTTTCTGGCTTCTAACCAAACTTTAGATATCATCTACACTAATCTTCTGGGACATGTTTTCCCCTACCATGCTATGCTACCTCTAATAACAGTCGTTTTTTTGACTTGAGAGTCCAGGGTGTTAAGTATGGATACATCTTTCTTCAGGATGGATGTCTACCATCATACATTGACGATCATCATGATGTATCTGCTGCAGTCATCTACCTTTAGAGAAGGACATAGATGTGCTGCCATGGCTCTGTTAGTCTATAATGCTGCTGGGGCCTATTGCAGTGAGAACAAGACTTTGTGTAGGAATGACAATGGGTGGGGCTTGCAAAGCCATCCAAGATAGTGGCAGCATAATTTACAAACTCCAGATAGAATCTGGGTCCAGGAGATTTTTTTTCCTGCTTAATATATTGTTAACATTTTGTTTTATTTTACATTATCTGCATTACCATATTTTATAAATCAGAATAATCTATTTTTACATACCACAATATTTAATAAATGCATACCATTTTCATGTTTAACTGTTTCTAATATTTTGTCCTTTAAAAAAATCTGTTGAGTATATTTAAATGTAGTACTCATTGCTTATCAAAAGGTTTTACAATTTTCAGTTCCACTAACAAATAATATATGAGATTATCAATTTTAATATAACTCTTATCAACATAATATTTTGAGTTTTAATTTAATGAGTGAAAATTATTGTCATTTTATTTCACATTTTTTCCTTTTTTTAAAATATTTTATTTATTTGACAGACAGAGATCACAAGTAGGCAGAGAGGCAAACAGAGAGAGGGGGAAAGCAGGCTCCCTGCTGAGCAGAGAGCCCAGTGCAGGACTCGATCCCAGGACCCCGAGACCATGACCCGAACCAAAGGCAGTGGCTTAAGCCACTGAGCCATCCAGGCGCCCTTCACATTTTTCTTAATAGGAATTTCAAGCATGTTCATGTACACTTATGACTTGTATTGTTTCTTTCGTTCAGAATATCACAAAAGCAATATTATTTAATCTAGATTTAGAAAGATGGTTAATAAGAAGGGAGAAAGAATATTACTAACAGAACGTTTAACAGTTGAAAAGTCCATAGAAGTGTATAAAACATGGGGAGCAAGTGTCTGTGAATACAACATCTTAGCTATTATTCTGGTCTTTGTGTTTATTTTGTTGATTTTTAGGAAATCTTTATATAATAGATATGTTAAGAATTTATATCTTTGCTGCAAAATTTTTCCTTTTTTTGTCTTTTTAAATTTCTCAATAGATGTGCATAACACAATACTTTGTGAAAAAGTAGTAATTGTATTTATTTATTTTATAAGACATATTGATGATTTACTATTTCTGGACAATATTCTTATCAATGAGGATATAGCCATGCATAAAGGGACAAAAATCTCTGACTCCGAAGAGTTTACATTCCAGCTGACAGGACTGAAAAAGTTAAAAGTGAATATATAATATGCCACATTATGATAATTTTTATAAAGAAAAATTTATTTGGGTATGGGGCCATCTGGTTGGAGTACAGTAAGAGGAAAAATGATGATGAAGTCAAAGAAGAGCAAGAGGCCAGACTGAATGAATTAGAGACTTATAGTCAAGAATTGGTTATTAACCTAGAGTGGAAGCCATTGGAAAGTTCTGAGCAGGAGTCATTTACTCTATCTTGCAGAATGAAAGGATTCCTTTGCCTGCTATGTGGAGTAAAGTCTTCAGGGGAATCAAGAGTAAAAGTAGATAAACTAGTAGGAGGCTGTTTAATAATGTAGGACAGAGATACTACACTGGTCCAGAGTAGCTGTGAAGGTGGTAAGAAGTGGTCAGATTTGTGTATACTCAAAGGCAGAGCTGAAAAAATGGATTTGGATGTGATGTTAAGAGTAAGAGGAGTGTCAGGAATAATTTTACCATTTAAGGGAAGATGCTAATTAATTCAAAGAATAGACTTGTGATTTATTGGGATGGGGAACATCTATATTAGGATATTTGTGGTGCTGGGGAAGGAAGGTAAAAAACCTGAATGTTTGTAGCAGCAATGTCCACAATAGCCAAACTATGGAAAGAACCTAGATGTCCATCAACAGATGAATGGATAAAGAAGATGTGATATATATATATATATATATATATATATATATATATATATATATATATATA
>NC_081557.1:187636130-187658581 GCF_022355385.1 Mustela nigripes | reverse complement strand
TAGTGGAATACTGTGCAGCCATCAAAAGAAATTAAATCATGCCATTTGCAATGATGTGGATGGAACTAGAGGGTATTATGCTGAGCAAAATAGGTCAATCAGAGAAAGACAATTATTATATGATCTCTCTGATATGAGGAATTTGAGAGGCAGGGCAGGGGGGTTGGGAGGTAGGGAAGGAAAAAATGAAACAAGATGGGATCAGGAGGGAGACAAACCATAAGAGATTCTTAGTCTCACAAAACAAACAGAGAGTTGCTGGGGGTGGGGGATAGGGAGAGGGTGGTTGGGTTATAGACATTGGAGAGGGTATGCGATATGCTGAGTGCTGTGAAATGTGTAAGCCTGACGATTTACAGACCTGCACCCCTGGGGCTAATAATATTAATAAAAATAATTAATAAAAAAGGATTAGTCACTTGGAAATAAGATCCAGAATTAATATATACAACTAGGTCCTTTCACTGGATTTCTAACCAATGTCATTTTGTTGTTCTTTATTATTTCCTCACTATGTCAGCAACCAGGTCACTTTTCCATTAAAAAAAAAAAAACCATGTGGAGATACTAGATATATAATAATATCTAGTTATGTTTCATACTGTGTAAAAGCTATATTGAGTGAAAATTTATGCATAGAACAGACTGGATTTTTGGGCAACAAAATTTACTGAAGAAAATTAATTATGAAATTGATATTGGTATCAAACTCTTCAACCAGGAGAAAATTAAAGTACTTTCTTACTATTTATCCTACTCCTCTGTAAGGGGGAGAGAACATATTTCTCTCCCCATATTTCTCTAAGAGGACTTTCATTCCATTCCCAAGTACCAGGGTCCATGGTACCTCCATTGGCTGTTGGTCATGGTGCTTTTAAGATAAAAGTATTGCCTTTCTCTCTCTTCAGGTGGCAAGAAAATGGCTCCAAGGTCACAATTTGGGGGAATATGATGGGAGAATGAAGCATGCCAGAAGTCATATATTTAGGTGAGTCATCTTTTATTTCCTTCATACTCTATGTTGATCTCACAAGTTGGGTAGAATCTCTAGGGCAAGGGCTGTGATTAATTATACACAAACTTTTAACATTTTATATTATCCATTTATGTGCTAAATACCATAGTTTTCTTGGAAATTCTATAAGTGTGAGATTATTATTTAGTGGCTGGGCCAGAAGACCACCAGGCAAATCATCTCTCTTGTGAATCCTGAAGGAATGGATAAAGCCATATGGAGCAGCCAGAGTTTACAGAATCCTAGGTTGTTTCTTATTTGACAGATACTGAACAGAAGAGTATTAGGGTGGAGTGCAGACAAAATCATGGCCAAAAGAAACATCTTCCTAATGAAAATAATAGATTTGCTGAGTGAATTCTTTATATTAGTCTTGACTTTCTTGACTTTTGAGTGAAATATAAAAAATTCTGATGTTAGGAAGTTAGAACAAATTTTTAAAAGAAGTGGTTAGCAGCATGAGAGCACAGAGGATAAAATGTTTGGTAACATGGGGAGTTAGGAGAAGGGAGTTGGGGTAAATTGGAAGGGGAGGTGAACCATGAGAGACTATGGACTCTGAAAAACAATCTGAGGGGTTTTAAGTGGTGGGGGGGTGGGAGGTTGGGGGAGCCAGGTAGTGGGTATTAGAGAGGGCATGGGTTGCATGGAGCACTGGATGTGGTACAAAAACAATGAACACTGTTATGCTGAAAAGAAATAAAAAATAAATTAAAAAAAATGTTTGGTAACGTTCATGGCAACATCTGCAAACAAATTTAAAGTAAATTAAAAAAATAACAAAACAGATACATTTGTTACTACTCTTACACAGACACATAATTTTAAACAACCTTTACTTAGAAAAAATACTACTTAAATTAGGGTTGATAAAGGTTGATAATTCCAAGAATGTGCTTTATAGCTCTAGTGGTTTTGAGTTATGTGTATCCAAAAAAAAGTTTTGCATATTTTGAGTTATAGAATAATTGTTACCCATTTTGCATTCTTATTACTTAAAAATGTCAATTATAGGCCTAAGCTATACTGTTTTGTGGTACCATGAGGACATGAGCAATTTGCCTAGAAAAGAGTAAGTTGTTATTTTACTTTATGGTTTCTACCTCAGAATATCAAGGATACTCCTATATAGCATGTAGGCTTTGAGATTGGAAACTTCAAAGAGGTTTTTAAATTTACTTTTTTCATGTCTTTGATTGTTGAATTGAAAGGACTGTCTGTTGTTGGTACTGAGTGAACAGTCATACCCAGAGGGCAGATTAACCTCCATCTTGCAGAGCTCTTGGAACTTTAATATCCTGTCTGTCTGTGATAGAGATCTGTTCTCTCTTCTTATGGGAACAACCACTTTGTATCTCTTCCTCCAAAGAGACTATTATGTAATATATAATGATACATCATGGATGGTATAGCCTGGTAAATTATTGTTAAAAGTCCTAGTATGCTGAGAAGAGCTAAAGAGTATGCATGCAACATTTCCTCTAGAAACAAAGAAATCTTTAATTTGTGTGAGGTAATAATTTTTTCTTTTTTCCCTAAAAGAAATCAGCATGCAGGAAAGGATTTGCCTTATATAGGGAACCAGAAGTATGCAAAAATATCTAAAATGCAATGTTATAAATTACTATCTTAGAATAAGTTTCAGATTGTCTGAAAATTATTGTCTTGTGGATAATGGAATAGATAATTTAAATGACATATTAGAAGGTACAAGACATCCAAAAAGGAAAAAAAAATAGGGTGAAGAAAGGTTATGGCCAGCTAATGAAGAAAAAATGAAAACCTAAACAAGGTTCTTTGCTGGTTTGGATAATATTAGATAAAAAGAGACATGAATCCAGATTTTAAAGATAGTATTATAATAGTTATTAGTTATGTTTTATGGGTGGTTTTTGTTTCTTTGACATCAGTCAACTGTTGCTTTGGATTTGACAAACAGAAACTGAATTTGGGACATTTATTTTAAAATAAGTATTTGCTTTTGTTATTTTTAATTTTTATATAGTGGACTTTGATATGACTTTAATGAAAATAAATAGATGAGTGACTGATGTGATATCTCCTTGCATTCCTTGGAAGAAAACTGCATTGTGAAGAATGGATGATGTTGTGATATCTCCTTGCATTCCTTGGAAGAAAACTGCATTGTGAAGATAAGGTTATAGAAGCTGTTATCTGGTTATTTAGGTATAATTAAAAAATGATTAGATTCATGATCGATGCATAGTCTCACTTTGGCAACTTTTTGAGAAAATGCTTGAAAAAATATTTACTTGGTTTTGAGTTTTATGAATGTGGAAAGAATACACATTTTTCATTTTTAAAGCAATCAAAAATACTTTTTTCTGTTGCTCTTTGTATATCATACCAAAAAGAACTTTATTTTAGGGTTTAGAGCTTTCTAGGTGATTGAACCTCATCAAGGGAAATTTTTTCTGGGTAACTTCTAAGGGTAAATGTGTTGTAAGACAGTAAAAATGTATCTTATTTTTTTGTAGAATACGTGATAACTTCATATGACTAGACCTGTATAACTTTTAATGACTATAGAGTTTTAAAAACACGTGGCATTATTTGATATTTATCTGTGACTTTTTGTTGCATTTCTTTTTGAAGAAGTGGATAACTATATTTTTCTGGGGGAATTGTTTTTGCCTCATCTGTTTTTTTTTTTTTTTAAAGAAGATAACACTTTTACAAATCAGCTGGAACAAACATTATACTGCTCTAGAAAAGTGACATGTGTTATCACTCTAAAGCCATGGAACACTGCAGTTAAGGGTGTTTCAAGTAGAACACAATTTGGCAGATTCCGTGTATCTTAAACAATTTTTGTAATATAGTTTTAAAACTTAGCCTAAAATGTCAGACATTCTGTAGAACCAACATTAAAATGTACTCCGTAGCAGTGTAGATCCTATCATTGAGAATGATTATCACCTCATTGATTAATTAGTTATTTAACTCATTTTTGTTCAACAGTTACATGCTGAGTGTTGATCATTTAGTGCTGTGCTGGGAGCTAAGTATATAGTGGTGAACAAAGCATAAAATCATTAGAGTTAGAAGGTTTCAGATAAAAATGTTCTCTCCACCTTTATTCTCCCCAATTTTTATGCCTACTGTTTAGACTTGTTTAACATAGTGGTTTGGTTGGCAACAGGA
Source organism: Mustela nigripes (assembly GCF_022355385.1). Classification (NCBI taxonomy): domain Eukaryota; kingdom Metazoa; phylum Chordata; class Mammalia; order Carnivora; family Mustelidae; genus Mustela; species Mustela nigripes. Next base: position 187,654,401 of record NC_081557.1, on the reverse strand, counting down.
AATAAAGAAATGATTTTAGAATTAGCAGATATGGGTTTAAGGACTCAGTATATCATTTACTGTCTTCCTAATATGAGCAAATTACTTCATATCTCCATGACTCCTTCTTGTCCTCTTAGTTCCTAATAATGGCAGCCCTAGAATTTCTAAATGTGAAGAGACCAGGGATCAAAATTTGGTTGCAGGAGGGGCCTCTGGGGCTTTTCTTGGGACTGCACTGATGGAGCAGGCACATTTATTTTTACGTAGGTTGTATGTTTGTTTGGGATGCACTGATGGAGATTATGGGAGATGCTTAATCTCTCCTAAAGGACCCCTGGGCACAGCCACTATCAGAACCTAGCCCAGCATGCAGAACTTTGGATTACTCCAAACAGTGGTGTGTCCGGGATCACATGAGATATAATGGGAAAGGGCATATATCTATATCTACACACATATATTTTATTATTACTTTTTTGGAAATTGTAGTCTGAAGGGTAATTCACTTAAGAGCTTGGGTGAAGGTTCTCTTCCTAAGCCTAAACACTATGCTTTTTTAGGAATCAGTTTTGTGGACCCAGAAGCCTCAATTAGTTTCTTCTCAAATAGGGAGAAGTTGTAAGAGTCCCAGAGACCTGCTCTGAGTACATCATATCTGGCTCAGGCTAACTTCTCTCAGAGGGGGAGAGATTTGTGAGGCGTTTTACACAAAGCAATTCATTGTTTGAGCGACTCATTCAGGAAATTGCTTTTGCAGATCTGGTCTCTCATTTTTCGTCCAATCCTCTTTCTGTATCACTTTGGTATGTCTCTTTCTCTGTATCTCTAAAAGAGCATATAATGTTTTAAATTAGTCATTACCTAAAAAGCAGATTTAAAATGTATAAACTATGACTCAGATGTACAGAAATATAACTTTATTTTTCTGTAGCTGTGCCAAGAGCACTCTTTATGATGAACACAGAAAATGTTTAATCTTGGCCACTTCCTCTTAGGTATCATAGGATGTAGATCAATTCAGAATACAATTACATGGCCAGTTAGGTCACTAAGCTCTTAGAGATGATTTGAGAGAAGAAAGATTTTCAAAAAAATGTTTATTCATGCAGAAGTGTTCTTCAGTTTTAAGTTTTTGATGTGCTCAGTATGACACACTAAAATACTATTAGAAACATTTGCTGGAAATAGGAGATAGATTTCTCCCTGAGTTTTAAATGTTAGTGACATTCAGAGCTGGGTTTCTAGACCTTCTTCCTTTCTCATTCTAATGTTTTTCCTAAATGATATTCTCTATTCCTCTGTCTCCATTACCTTTCATATGCTACCAATGCCCAAATGAGTGTCTCTAGGCCAGATCTCTCTTTTAAGTTGCAGACCTTTATATTCAGTTTCTATAGTCCTCTATCCCAAATGAGACAGCATCTCAAACTGTCAAAACTGAATTCATGGTATTAAGCTTTAAATCTGTTCCTTCTCCAGTGTTCTGCAGGTCAGTAAAGGTATAGCACCTCAATCCATTTGCACACCTATTCATTCAACAAGTATCTACTGTGTGCTTTAATGTGTCAGGAAGTGTGATAGATATCAAGAATGTAATAATGAATATTAAGGTCATGGTTGCTGCCCTCACTGATTTTTCAAGTCTTTTCCTTATCTTGTACCCCCCATACCTAACCTATTACCACATTATACCATTCTACTAGAAGACATTCTTCAAATAACCCCACTTCTCTTCATCTCAACTACCACTACCCTAGTCCAAGTCACCATTATCTGGCAACTTCAACACCATCCCCATAAAGCTATTTTTGTTGTTCCCATTCTTTTTTTTTTTTTTTTTTTTTTTTTTTTTTTAAGTAAGCTCTGCACTCAATATGAGGATTGAACTCATGACCCCAAAGATCAAGAGTTGTGTGCTCTACCAACTGAGCCAGCCAGGCATCCCTTGTTGTACCCATTCTTAACCCCACTTATGTTCATTTTTTGCACTGCCAGATAATGGTAAAATTCCTCAGACTCAGTGCTTATAACCTCATTGTATGGACTAACATTATCAATGGGCTTCCCAGTACTCCTAGAGCATGTGTAAAATCCTTAACATAATCCATAAGTCCATGGAGAGTTTAGTCACTAGTTATCTCTCCACTTTGGTCTTCTACAGTGCTCCTCTTCCCTCTCTATGATAGAGAGGTTTCTTTCAGGGGCTTGAGGGCTTACACTCACAAACTGCCTTCTCATTTCTGGTCTTTACCTGTGTTATTTCATACTGGATAGCTAACTTCCCACTGCTCCTTGCTTCCAGCAGGGTAAATCTCATCCTCAGGGAAAAATCCTAATGATGCTGTTTATTCAATGTCATTCCTCTGACATACTGAACCCTCCATGATAGCAGTGTTCTTATCTATTTTATTGACTCCTGTATATTCAACCCTAGCACAGGCCTTGGTACATAGCACCTGTGTGATAAATGTCTATTGAGTGAATAAATGAGTTACTAATATTGAATGAATATTAAATATTCAGATTCATAAATCTTAACAGATGATTCTTGTTTAAATCGTAGTTCACTAAATCCTGTCTATTCAGTGATTTTTGTATCAGGAGAAAGACTTCCTCAGTTAGAGAAAGACAAATACCATATGATTTAACTCATATGTGGAATTTGAGAAACAAAACAAATGAACAAAAGGAAAGAGAGAGGGAGAGAAAGACGCAAACCAAGAAATAGACTCTTAAGAGAACAAACTGATGGTTGCCACGTGATGGATGAAATAAGTGATGGGGATTAAAGCATACACTTATTGTGATGAGCACTGAGTAGTATACAGAATTGTTGAATCACTATATCGTACACCTGAAACTAACATAACTGATGGGTCCGTAATCAAAGGAGTGAGACTGATACAAAGCGAAGGTCAAGCAAAGCTTTATTTTGTGCCAAGCATGGAGAATCCAACCGACCGGTCGGGGCTGCCTCTTACAGAGAAGGGGAAACCTCCTTGCCTTACAGACTGACTCTTACAGAGCAAAGGCCATATGGTTGAGCCTGGCCACACACAGGTGGTCAGTGAGATTGTAACACACAGACAAAGCTGCACAGTCATGCTAGGTCACACACAGGTGGCCAATTGAATTACAGTTCACCCCATAGTAGCTATTTGAACTAGCCTATCACCTTGGTCAGAGTTGGCGCCCAAAAGGTAGGGCCCACACTCCTTGGTAGCTAGGGAGACAGTATGCATGCCCCGCTGATTGGATGTCTCCACCTGGCCTGACCCGCCCTTGTATTTGGGCTTTGTTACCTGGGACTGGTTTCCCGGACTTACTTTTAAGTAAGTTGCTGGGGGTCGGGGTGGGGGTGGGCAAGCTCAGTTTAAGTTTTACTGCATAAACAACAAAATCACTATTTAACCAGATGGAATCTCTCTGGCTGAATAGGTCCTTACAATAACATTCTGTTAACTATACTGGAATTAAAATAAAAACTTAATAAAAATAAAGAAAGAAAGAAAGAAAGAAAGAAAGAAAGAAAGAAAGAAAGTAGTCCCATAATTCCTAATGTTTTTCAGACAACTCTAGAAAAAGAAGATGGTGGGAAAAGTCTCACAAGTTCACATTTATAGCAGTTAATTCAATTTAAAAACATTTTGATTTCTATTTTGCTCAAATCATATTAAATGGCTTGGTATAAGATATCTGCCCAAATAAAACCATCCTTCACTAACTAAGATGATTAACATGAACTATTTCTCATTCCTGTTATTTCTTAATGCATCTTTTACCTGCTAATGCCTAGATAGCCAGGGCTTTAGAGGGAAGGAAACACCCATAAAGGATAAAGGAGTCAATTTTCAGCTTTCGGCATCTGAAATAGGATTTTTGAGGCCAATTCCAGTGAAAAAACATTGAGAAACCTAAATATTTCATTTGAAAAGGCCAAAATGTGTTGAGAGAAAAGAAGCCAAAGCTGAAAAACAAGGATTGGAGTACTGTAAACTCATGGTGAGGAAAGCACAGGAAATGATACAAGGGCATTTTTCTACTATCCAGGAATAAGGAAAGACCTCCTTGAACTGGGGAAAAGAATTATGGAAAGGGGAGGAGAGCAAGAGAGGTGGGTTGTAAGGACTTGTAGGCCCAGACTATCACTCTGATAGTCTGCCCTCACCGCTCTTGATGTTATAACCCAAGAGGCTGGACAGGGATCAGCAAATATATATTTGAATCCTAAAGCAGAGGGAATAGTTAAACAATTCTTTTTTTTTTTTTAAGATTTTATTTATTTATTTGACAGAGATCACAATTAGGCAGAGAGGCAGGCAGAGAGAGAGAGAGAGAGGAGGAAGCAGGCTCCCTGCAAAGCAGAGAGCCTGATGCGGGGCTTGATCCCAGGACCCTGGGATCATGACCTGAGCTGAAGGCAGAGGCTTTAACCCACTGAGCCACCCAGGTGCCCCAGTTAAACACTTCTTGTATTGAACGCTGGAGAAAGGAAGTCTCTAGAGGGCCTCATGTCACATGGATTGGTGTAGTATAACAGGAATGGCAGTATGATGGGCTTAGGCAGGTGAAGGAACTGAAATACAATTTTCTGTGGCAAATAGGAGATTCAGAAGTTCACAAGTTTGGAGGACAGAGAATATCATAAACATCACAATTAGAGCCCATGGCAATAATGACATTATGATGCTAGCACTCATCCTAAGGAAATGGGTAACCTACTTATATCAGGAGGAAAACAGAGGGATAAGAAGCCAACACTCAAAGACCAAGCAGGGTGTGATGATATAGTTGAGGTTAACACAGATCTAGAAAATGAAAATCTATTCTTTTACTGTAAGGATGTTATATAGCGATCCCATCATACCCAGATACAATCCCAGGGAAGAGGAGAAGTGAGGAGAGAACCCACAACAGAGAAGCATAACCTCGACGGGGAGTTTGAATTTCGACCTGGAGTTTATGTGCTACATTAACTGTCACACCAAACCAAAAGTGAAAGGGTTGCCTTGTATAGTATGATGATTAAGATTTTGTTTATGGAGCCAACTTGACTGGGACTAAGTCCCAGATCTTCCCCTTACTAATAATGTAACTTCGCACAAGACTGTTTATTTCTCTGTGCCTTAGTTTTCTCACTTGTAAGGACTTAATAGACAAATGTTGTAAACTGCTCAGAACAATGCCTGCCACATGGTAAGCACTTAGTGTCAGGTTACTTCAAAGGCAAACAGGAAAACTGTAAAGTGTAGGTGGAAGGTTTTAGTTAGGATAGGTTTTGTGAACCAAGATTTGATTATTCCTATGAAATCTGGATAGGCCAATTTCCATTCTTCTAAGGGATAAGCACTCTTTCCTTAGATCACTGATCTTCCCGTGAAGAGGAAATATGTCATAGGTTAACTGTGAATAAAACTGACCAAATTTCTAGTTAGTCTTCTTTACTGATTTAGGCTTCTGCAGGAAACAAAATCTAGCCACTGAATTAAAAATAAAAAAAAAAACACTAGAATTTTCTGTAGAAGTTTTACTATTAACTCCTCTTAGAAGATGTAAATTAATCATACATTTGATGATGTGGTTTTATTCCTCTCATGAACTGTGACTTTCAGTGCTATTTTTATTTAATTTGAGTACAATGTTACATTAGTTTCCAGGGTACAACATAGTGATTCAGCTTCTCTATAGGTTATGCTATGCTCCTTATACTGTGCTGACCACAAGTGTACATACCATCTGTCACTATACAACACTGTTACAATATCATTAACTATATTCTTTATGCTGTGCCTTTTCCCCCCATGACTTAATCATTCCATAACTGGAAGCCTCTTTTCCCATTTTGCCGCTATTCCTTTTTTATTTATTTATTTATTTTTTATGATTCTACATATGAGTGAAATAATATGGCATTTGTCTTTCTTAGTGTGAATTTCACTGAACGTAATACCCTCTAGATCCTGAGTGCCTGGATGGCTCAGTCATTAAGTGTCTGCCTTTAGCTCTGGTCATGGGGTCCTGGGATTGAGTCCCACATTGGGATCCCTGCTTGGCAGGAAGTCTGCTTTTCCCTTTCCCACTACCCCTACTTGTGTTCCCTCTCTTGCTAAAATCTTAAAAAAAAACAATACCCTCTAGATCTATCCATAGTGTTGCAAATGGCAAGATCTCCTTTTTTGTGTATGTGTGTGACTGAGTAATATTCTACCATATATATATATATATATATATATATATATCCATACTTTCCTTATCCATTCTTCTATTGAGGACACTTAGGTTGTTTCAATGTTTTTGTTTCTTATCCTAAACCTGTTGTCTTTTGCCTAAACGAAAAGACATGGAGAGAAATAATTCTTTTTAACCAGTGTCACTGAGGTGGCTTTTCAGGAATTATGCTAAAGTCTGATGTGGGCTCTGGATTTATCAAGAAGCAAAAGAAATGGCTCTTGCCTGAGAAGCTCATCTGTTTAAGCATAGTTCAGTGCAGCACTGTAAGTTTTTTGATAAGGTGCCATGTTAGTATAGGGTGATGAAATGTGCATGTATGTGATTTGGTGGAAGTGAATATATATTATCTATATTTTCTCTATATTACTCTTTTTTTCAGTTTTGGAATGAAATTTTCCAAAGTTTCTCTATAGTTTCTAACTTTTCTAAAGTTCCCAAATTTCCTAAAATTTAATAGATTGAAATGACCATAAAGGAACTCCATTCTTGTCCACTAATTTGGAGACCCCACTCTTATCCCTTTTCTGTTTCATTTTTAAGCATTTCATCCCAATCCTGAAAATCTGCAAAGTGCCAAAGGCCAAGATATTTAAAAAATCTTGAAATAGTCTTTAACATAATGGAAACTTAGGGTATTTAGATATCCCTTTATAAAAATGCCTCACATATTTTAGTTTTTCTTTAGTTGTCTCTTGCTTTTTTTTTTTTTTAAAGTGGGATTTAGGACCATAATTTATAAAACCTTCACTATGCAAAGATGAACATGTGGCTATTCCCGATGCTGTCCCTGTGAGAGTTGAGGTTCATTCTTTGAGATCAAAAGATAGGCACTCATTTTATTTGTGTCTATGCTTGAGCAGCCCTCTGTTGTTGCTGAAGGCTTCTGTACATAAAATAGATTCACAATGACTAGTGACCAGGAAGACCCAGCTTTTTCACTGTCAGGGTTTATCAGAGTTTTTGCATGGGATCCTATTCTGTTTTTTTTTTTTTGTTTGTTTGTTTTGTTTTTTTTTTCAGACTGTTATAAAACAGATGACCTTTGCTGATTGAAAAGGCAGTAACATAGATCCTCTGTTTAATATCTCAGGTTGGTCAACTACTGACTACCAGAGGGTGATTCTTGCCTATCTACCCAATGGGTCAAATACTTACTAAGATCCTGTTTTTCAGGTAGAAACACCTATTTCCATGACTGAGCAAAAGTAAGAAGCTGCTTCATTCCATTTTTCAACAATTTGAATCAATACGTTTCTTTTTTTTTAAAAGATTTTATTTATTTATTTGACAGAGAGTGACACAGTGAGAGAGGGAACACAAACAGAGGGAATAGGAGAGGGAGAAGCAGGCTCTCCACTGAGCAGGGAACCCGATGCGGGGCTCAATCCCAGGACCCTGGGAACATGACCTCAGCCAAAGGTAGATGCTTAATGACTGAGCCATCCAGGAGCTCCAAACTGTTTCTTTTAAGGTAAACAAAAAGAGTTGTTTTTTTTTTCCCTCAAAAAAATTTTTGTTTTGTTTTCTCATGGGACTTACATTGGGGATTTTTAGGATGATTACCACAAGGAAAAATGATCTCAAAATCTATTTTTATGAGTGTCATGGCTCAAATAAGAGAATAAAAAATTAACTTCTTCATTTTTGTTTTGGTAGGAAGCATGGAATTCTATTTTTTTGAAGAGGGTGCAGAGGGAGAGGGAGACAGAGAATCTTAAGCAGCACCCAGCACGGAGCTGGACATGGGGCTTGATCTCACAACTGTGAGGTCATGGCCTGAGCTGAAATCAAGAGTCAGATGCTTAACCAGCTGAGCCACCCAGATGCCCCACCCCACTTTAAAAAATTTTATTAATAAGCACATTAATAAACCTATTCAGGTAAGGAATACATCTGTGTGATGCTGTGTCCCTGTCTTGTGCAACAGTAATGTCAGAACAGATCAAATATGAAAGTATGGGGACAGGGTCAAACTTAATTTAAATGTAAGATGGTTTAAGATCTGCCTATCAATTTAACTTGGGATATAAAAGTTGGGAGTAAATTTAGATTTCTCTGCTCACAGCTTCTTTTTATTTCAGTTACATATTGCATAAGGTAGCACTGGATATCTTTAAAATGAGGGAAGGCTGCAAGCTTTTTCCCACTGAGAATAATATTTGCTGTGGGTCTTTCATAGATAGATTTTATGAAGTTCAGGAATGTTCCCTCTATCCCTCTACTTTGAAGCGTTTTTAATCAGGAACGGATGCTGGATTTTGTCAAATGCTTTTTCTGCATTGATTGAGAGGACCATGTGGTTCTTCTCTCTTTTATTAATTTTTTCTATCACATTGATTGATTTGCAAATGTTGAACCATCCTTGTAGCCCAGGGATGAATCCCACCTGGTCATGGTGGATAATCTTTTTAATGTGCTGTTGGATCCTGTTTGCTAGGATCTTGTTGAGAATCTTAGCATCCATATTCATCAGTGATATGGGTCTGAAATTCTCCTTTTTGGTAGGGTCTTTGCCTGGTTTGGGGATCAAGGTAATGCTTCATAGAAAGAGTCTGGAAGTTTTGTTTCTGCCTCAATTTTTTGAAACAGCTTCAGAAGAATAGGTGTTATTTCTTCTTTGAAAGTTTGGTAGAATTCCCCAGGGAATCCATCAGGTCCTGGGATCTTGTTTTTTGGGAGGTTTTTTATCACTGCTTCAATCTCGTTACTAGATATTGGTCTATTCAGGTTGTCAATTTCTTCCTGGTTCAATTTTGGGAGTTTATAGTTTTCCAGGAATGTATCCATTTCATCTAGGTTGCTTAGCTTATTGGCATATATCATCTATCTGTTGATAATAACTTCTGATTGTTTCTACTTCCTTGGTGTTTGTTGTGATCTCTCCATTTTTATTCATAATTTTATGAATTTGAGCTTTCTCTCTTTTCTTTTGGATTAGTGTGGCCAATGGTTTATCGATCCTATTGATTCTTTCAAAAAACCAACTTCTAGCTTCATTCATACGTTCTACTGTATCTCTGGTTTCTACCTCATTGATCTCTGCTCTAATCTTGATTATTTCCCTCCTTATGTGTGGATTTGGTTTGATTTGTTGTTGATTCTCCAGTTCTTTAAGGTGTACAGAGAGCTGGTGTATTCTGGATTTTTCAATTTTTTTTGAGGGAGGCTTTGATGGCTATGTATTTCCCCCTTCGGACTGCCTTTGCTGTATCCTATAGGTTTTGGACCGAAGTGTCTTCATTCTCATTGGTTTCCATGAATTGTTTAAGTTCTTCTTTGATCTCCTGGTTGATCCAAGCATTCTTAAGCAAGGTGGCCTTTAGCTTCCAGGTGTTTGAGTTCCTTCCGAACTTTTCCTTGTGATTGTTCAGTTTCAAAGCACTGTGATCTGAGAATATGCAGGGAATAATCTTAGTCTTTTGGTATCAGTTGAGTCCTGATTTGTGACTCAGTATGTGGTCTATTCTTGAGAAGGTTCCATGTTCACTTGAGAAGAATGAGTATTCTGTTGTTTTAGGGTGGAATGTTCTGTATGTATCTATGAGGTCCATCTGGTCCATTGTGTCATTCAGTGCTCCTTCCCCTTGAGATCAGAAATACGACAAGGATGCCCACTCTCACCACTCTTGTTCAATATAGTATTAGAAGTCCTAGCAACAGCAATCAGACAACAAGGAGAAATAAAAGGTATCCAAATTGGCAATGAAGAAGTCAAACTCTCTCTCTTTGCAGATGACATGATTCTTTATATGGAAAACCCAAAAGACTCCACCCCCAAATTACTAGAACTCATACAGCAATTCAGCAATGTGGCAGCATACAAAGTCAATGTACAGAAATCAGTGGTTTTCTTATACACTAACAACGAAAATACAGAAAGGGAAATTAGATAATTGATTCCATTTACGATAGCACCAAGAACCATAAGATACCTGGGAATAAACCTAACCAAAGAGGTAAAGGATCTGTATCCGAGGAACTACAGAACACTCATGAAAGAAATTGAAGAAGACATAAAAAGATGGAAGACCATTCCATGCTATTGGATCGGAAGAATAAACATTGTTAAAATGTCTATACTGCCTAGAGCAATCTATACTTTTAATGCCATTCCGATCAAAATTCCACCGGTATTCTTCAAAGAGCTGGATCAAATAATCCAAAAATTTGTATGGAATCAGAAGAGACCCCTAATTGCTAAGGAAATGTTGAAAAACAAAAATAAAACTTGGGGCATCATGCTACCTGATTTCAAGTTTTACTACAAAGCTGTGATCACCAAGACAGCATGGTACTGGCATAAAAACAGACACACAGACCAGTGGAACAGAGTAGAGAGCCCAGATATGGACGCTCAACTCAATGGTCAAATAATCTTCGACAAAGCAGGAAAAATATACAGTGGAAAAAAGACAGTCTCTTCAATAAATGGTGCTGGGAAAACTGGGCAGCTATATGTAGAAGAATGAAACTCGACCATTCTCTTACACCATACACAAAGATAAACTCAAAGTGGATTAAAGACCTCAACATGAGACAGGAACCCATCAGAATCCTAGAGGAGAACATAGGCAGTAACCTCTTCGATAACAGCCACAGCAACTTCTTTCAAGACATGTCTCCAAAGGCAAAGGAAACAAAAGCAAAAATGAACTTTTTGGACTTCATCAAGATCAAAAGCTTCTTCACAGCAAAGGAAACAGTCAACAAAACAAAGAGGCAACCCATGGAATGGGAGAAGATATTTGCAAATGACAGTACAGACAAAAGGTTGATATCCAAGATCTATAAAGAACTCCTCAAAGTCAACACACACAAAACAGACAATCATATAAAAAAATGGACAGAAGATATGAACAGACAGTTCTCCAATGAAGACATACAAATGGCTATCAGACATATGAAAAAATGTTCATCATCTCTAGCCATCAGGGAGATTCAAATTAAAACCACATTGAGATACCACCTTATACCACTTAGAATGGCCCAAATTAGCAAGACAGGAAATAACATGTGTTGGAGGGGATGTGGAGAAAGGGGAATCCTCTTACAGTGCTGGTGGGGATGCAAGTTGGTGCAGTCACTTTGAAGAATAGTGTAGAGATTCCTCAAGAAATTAAAAATAGAACTTCCCTATGACTCTGCAATTGCATGACTGGGTATTTACCCCAAAGATACAGATGTAGTGAAAAGAAGGGCCATCTGTACCCCAATGTTTATAGCAGCAATGGCCACGGTCGCCAAACTGTGGAAAGAACCAAGATGCTCTTCAACGGATGAATGGATAAGGAAGATGTGGTCCGTATACACTATGGAGTATTATGCCTCCATCAGAAAGGATGAATACCCAACTTTTGTAGTAACATGGACGGGACTGGAAGAGATTATGCTGAGTGAAATAAGTCAAGCAGAGAGAGTCAATTATCATATGGTTTCACTTATTTGTGTAACATAACAAGTAGCATGGAGGACAAGGGGAGATGGAGAGGAGAAGGGAGTTGGGGGAAATTGGAAGGGGTGGTGAACCATGAGAGACTATGGACTCTGAAAAACAATCTCAGGTTTTGAAGGGCGGGGGGTGGGATGTTGGGGAAGCCAGATGGTGGGTATTATAGAGGGCACGGATTGCATGGAGCACTGGGTGTGGTGCAAAACAATGAATACTGTTATGCTGAAAAGAAAAAAAATAAAATAAAATGAGAAAGACTAGAAGGATCTTTGAAGATCCTGGTTTAAGGCATTACTATCCCATACTTCTTTAACTTTTGAGGGACTAAGAGAAGTAAAACAACTGTAGTGCAAATTACACTGTTATCATTTTTTTAAAAGATTTTATTTATTTATTTGATAGAGAGAAATCACAAGTAGACGGAGAGGCAGACAGAGAGAGAGAGGGGAAGCAGGCTCCCTGCTGAGCAGAGAGCCTGATGCGGGACTCGACCCCAGGACCCTGAGATCATGACCTGAGCCGAAGGCAGTGGCTTAACCCACTGAGCCACCCAGGTGCCCCACACTGTTATCATTTTACACTGGTAGAATTTTAGAGCTTGGAGTCAATTTTGTTCCCAGTATCTCTTTTTGGCCCGGGATATGTTGTTATCTAGACAATCTTGGACTCATGAGTTAGGCCCTGTTGATAAAGCTGTGTATCAGTGGAGGCTTCACGGATCTCCCTGCAATATTCCAGTGCCTTATAAATATTAAGGTAAGGAATTCATCTTTATCATCAAGGTTAAGTGCCTTTGGATGTATTGCCGTGATCTATACTTTTTGGAAGTCCCAAAGCCCATTTGAGAAAGTGCAGAAAATCATTTTGTTGTTGTTGTTGTTATTCTTGTGTATGCTATATTAAGATAACCAGTTTGCTTCATAACATTGAAATATAATGTTGAGCCTCTGAATCTTTTTTTTAAAAAAGATTTTATTTATTTATTTGACAGAGAACACAAGTAGGCAGAGAGGCAGGCAGAGAGAGAGAGAGAGAGAATGAGGCTCTGTACTGAGCAGAGAGCCCGATGCGGGGCTTGATCCCAGGACCCTGGGATCATGACCTGGGCCGAAGGCAGAGGCTTTAACCCGCTGAGCCACCTAGGCATCCCTAAGCCTCTGAATCTTAACATTTTATAATAATTTACTAAGTGACTAGAAGCTATATTTACTTTTTACCTCATTTCTTAAAATTTTAGTTTTCTTATTGGTCTCTTTTTGAACTCCTACATCCCTGACAAAATGTGAAGTTAGATTTTGGTTCAGAACCAAGGCAGCCTTAAGGAATGGGTAGATTAATAAATATGAGAAGAAATTCATTGGCAATTATGGCTGAAGGGCTATGGCATTCTTCTGTTGATTCATATGAACCTGCTTTATATTGACAAGAATTACAAATAGCGATTTTATTGTGAAATTAAGGACAATATACTTTTGATGAACTTGTTAGGCGAAATGTTGAAAAGTTCTAAACATGTAGCTCTAAAAAGAGCTACAACAGGCAGTTTTCACTGTGAAATACCTATTTCCACTACATTGCCCATTACTTTTTTGCCTTTTTTCCTGGACTATAGAATTGCTCCTCATACCATTTTCTCATTCTCTTTCTGGCATAATGAATAACATATGGCAAATATCAGTGTTTCAGTGCAGCTGAGGTAACTTGCCAGATTTTCATGTTTGTCTGTCTCCTGTATGGTCACTTTTACATTCTTCATCCTGTTTCACAAGTAGAAATGACATACCAATGGATACCAACATTGGCACCAATAGATCAGGTGTTGGGCTGGTGACCCCCATGGTGAGGAGTTTTCATATTTCTCTCTCCTGACTCAGTGCAGGCAAGGGAATTTGGGCGAGAGCCAGGACATGTGGCAGCCCTTAAGTTTCTTCCAAATTTTATAAGCTCAGAGTCTAATATGGAGTCCACCCTTCTCTCACTGGCCTTGACATCATAGAATTTACACTACCACTCTGCCCTTGAAACTTGGAAATTGCCTATTATCCAGGTCATTGGAAGGGTTTGCTTATTGATTCTGAAGCTGCTATTTGGTAACAATTCAAAGTGTGGTGTAGAGACCTCATCTTCCAAATACTGTGCTGTGTGCTCTCTCCTACACAGCAGGGTGTAATTTTGCTTGTGGTATATGCAAGCACCTTTTCCCAGCATGCCCTCATCTAAGCATGCTTTTCCTTGTGCCAGACACTATTATGCTCTATCAATTTAATATTTTCAAGCCTTTAGTTATGTGGCTGTGCCAGGTATGTCTAATTTTTCTGTTCATCTAAAAAATAGCTTTATGTTATTATAAATAGAATGCACATTGGGAGATGGAAATACACTGTTCATTAGGTATACCAGTACAAACCATTGGCCTCTGGCCATGCTTCTCTAATGGTGTAATTTCCATACCCCCAGGGATATGGTTCTGTATCCTCTCTTTATTTTGAAGGTCATAATTGTAAACACATGTCTTTGACTGGATACCTTATATCAATAGCCTTCATCCATTCAGCCAGAAGACGTGCACAGTGCAATACAACATCAAAGGAAACCCAATGAAATGTTGGTCTATTATTTGAGATATATTTGGGCTTGGCTCATACTAACTTATTGCTAGATTTGAAAATCAAACCGTAGGCTAAGGCTGAGAGGTTTTAGGGGAGCAAACTGAGTACTAAATAGATGAGATAAAAAATTACAGAGTAAAAAGATTTCATTGTAGTCTTCTGCATGGCAAAACCACAAATCTTGTACACATAAGCCAGGATCTATTATCAGTCACATGCATTTAGTTTATTTACATTATAATTTCCCAGATCTGTCTGAACAAATTTGTGAATTTTCAGTGAAAAAGTTTTTCTGGTCTCTATATTTACTTTAGTTTAGTGGGCATCATTTGTGAATCTGTGGCCTTGGTATATTCAATAAAAACTAGTTACAAGTAAACACACACCAAATTCTCTAGTGGTCACTTGGCTCAGCATGAGTTTTAAAAGTTTATCCATGATTGATCACTCTGGATATTGTTAAAATCTTCTTTTATGTACAAATGTACTCCTAAACAACACCCTACTAAATTATTTCCCTAAGAGAAAAAAAATCTATTGATAGTAAGTACTAGAAACTGAAATATATGTTTTGTGTTCATATAAAAATCAGTTATTCTGTTTTCTCTGTTTTGTGTTATAAACTCTTATTAGATAATGTGGCTGTGCCAAAACAATTCAAAATTTTTAAGAATTTTTTTTCCTGAATTTTATAGTTCTCATCATGAAAACTAAAAATCTTCTGTTTTGGGGGTTGTATTTATTTTTTATGTAATGTTCTTGTAGAATTCCAGTAAATCTGCAATTCTCCATGGAAGTCCTGTCTCTAACATTAGTGCTCTGTGCTTTAGGGAGGTTCTGTGGGAAACTTTCTAACAGTAATGTAGAAGCTAGAGTTTAATGGCATGCTGACAATTATGTGGAAGAAGGTGGGCGTGGTGCCTTCATGATTGGTGCCAGAATAGCAGATGTCATGAGCCTTTGTTCATGAGACACATTTGTGTCAGCTGGCCGTATTATGTTATGCAAAGAAGGCTGAGACCTTATTCCCCAGCTCATACTCCAGGACATATGATTTAAGAAAGGTCTTTTTAAGCCAAGAAAAAGGCATTTTTAATTTGGAAAATGACTTCAGAATGATTGACATCAGCTAACATACAATATTTTCCCAAATGCTTAATAATGCATTTTTACTAATAAGAAATCAGAGCAAATGACAAATGTTTCTGTAGGGATTTAATCGCATTGTGGCTAAAAAGGGTGATGCACACAAAATTTAATTATAATAGAGAATAAATATCTTAAAAATCTAGGTAAATTTTTAAGAAGTTTTGGGGGATTCACAAGATGATTAAGTTTGAGGCACTAATCTACCCAGCAAAACTTCTAAGTCCTTGCATCAGTGTTTCCTTAAATTTTTCGTGTAATGCCATCCACATAAAATGATACTATCTCTATGCCACACTAGAGTAAAAAGACAAAGCTATTGAGATCAAAGACGGGGGTGAAATGCTCTTTGTTTGTCCTAAAAGGTGAGGGAATTGATAGCTGTGTGTGTCTTTAGATTGTGCATTTCTTTCTTTCCTTTCCCCTTCCCTTTTCTTTCCTTACTGTCATTTGTTTCAGGTCAGTAGGAAAAGGAGATATGCATTTTCTTTTTGGATTTCAAGGGGTATAAATTCAGGGCAAATTATTCTCACTTTCAGACCTTGTGTTTCAATTAAAAGGCTTTCTGTTAGTTTGAAAATAAATAGATCTTATTTCTTTAAAACAAGTCTGTGTTCTGGTGAGCCCATGGTATATAACAGAATACCATTGGGCTGATTTGATTAATAATAATATTATAAAATATTATAATAATATAATGATAATAATATTATATGAACATAATATTATAGAAACAAGTTAAAGTAAAAGTTGGAAATGAAAAAAACGCACTGGAAGGTTCGCAGTAAATTTCAGCTTCATTTGACTCAATTTTAATTGATGCTTTATTTCTTGGTATTTTGAATCATAAACATAAACAATTCATTCTTGTCTAGGTGGCATTTAATCTTGCATTTTAATATACTAATTCCAGTGTGTTGGTTCTTATAGATATTTGAAATCCTCCCTTTTATTTTTTTCATTTCTTTCTTTACTCCATTAGTTTCCTCAATCTCTTCCGATATTCTTTCCTTCCTCCTTTTTTTTTCTTTCTTCCTTAGAGAAAGAATTTCTGAATTTTAAAGCCCATCCCTGAAAACAAGAGCAAAGACTTAACATTTGAGAGGTGGTACATACAGGGGAATCACTATAAATATGGCAGTTTTTATGTTTCTCTTTATTTTTTGGTCTTTATTTCTGAAAGTTAAAAAATGTTGAGTTCATTAAGGATGACTTTCATGTGGTTACCTTCTGTTGTAATAAAGAATTTTATAAAGATGGAATTCCATCTAGAAATGGAGTTTAATTTAGATTATGAATCAAGTTAAGGTTTTCAGTGTATGTTTTAATTATCAAGGGTATCCCTTAGTCACAGTTTAGATTTATTCAGTTTCTGTTCTTCAAACATTTTATATTTAGCAACCTCTAGAAGTTATTATTCATTTATTTGATTTATAAAATGCACTCATCACCCTGGCCCCTGGGCATATTTACAACAGTGATGGAAACTTAATTAATACAACATTGCTTGGTTTTTCCCCAGCAAGTGCATTTCCTCACCTCCCTTCCGCAGCCACCATGAATCAGAAGAAGAGCCAATTGGAACATATGAACCATGCAACTGGGCTTTCAAGGAGAAATTTAAATTGTTTTTATACTGAAAGAGGAAATAAATAAATCTGTACAAAATATCTTTCTCTTGCTGGTCAGGTGGAGGGAATATCCAGGGATGTGCTACTTGACCCACATAACTAGGGTTATGTGTCCCTCATCAAAAAAGCTAGGAGGGTAAAAATAAATTATATAAAAGGGTGCTGGGAAAATTGGACAGCCACATGCAGAAAAATGAAATTGGACCATTTCCTTACACCACACACAAAAATAGACTCAAAATGGATGAAGGACCTCAATGTACGAAAGGAATCCATCAAAATCCTTGAGGAGAACACGGGCAGCAACCTCTTCGACCTCTGCCGCAGCAACATCTTCCTAGGAACAACGCAAAAGGCCAGGGAAGCAAGGGCAAAAATGAACTACTGGGATTTCATCAAGATCAAAAGCTTTTGCACAGCAAAGGAAACAGTTAACAAAATCAAAAGACAACTGACAGAATGGGAGAAGATATTTGCAAACGACATATCAGATAAAGGACTAGTGTCCAGAATCTATAAAGAACTTAGCAAACTCAACACCCAAAGAACAAATAATCCAATCAAGAAATGGGCAGAAGACATGAACAGACATTTCTGCAAAGAAGACATCCAGATGGCCAACAGACACATGAAAAAGTGCTCCATATCACTCGGCATCAGGGAAATACAAATCAAAACCACAATGAGATATCACCTCACACCAGTCAGAATGGCTAAAATCAACAAGTCAGGAAATGACAGATGCTGGCGAGGATGCGGAGAAAGGGGAACCCTCCTACACTGTTGGTGGGAATGCAAGCTGGTGCAGCCACTCTGGAAAACAGCATGGAGGTTCCTCAAAATGTTGAAAATAGAACTGCCCTATGACCCAGCAATTGCACTATTGGGTATTTACCCTAAAGATACAAATGTAGTGATCCAAAGGGACACATGCACCCGAATGTTTATAGCAGCAATGTCCACAATAGCCAAACTATGGAAAGAACCTAGATGTCCATCAACAGATGAATGGATCAAGAAGATGTGGTATATATACACAATGGAATACTATGCAGCCATCAAAAGAAATGAAATCTTGCCATTTGCAACAACATGGATGGAACTAGAGCGTATCATGCTTAGCGAAATAAGTCAAGCAGAGAAAGACAACTATCATATGATCTCCCTGATATGAGGAAGTGGTGATGCAACATGGAGGCTTAAGTGGGTAGAACAATAAATGA
>NC_081557.1:187625502-187635730 GCF_022355385.1 Mustela nigripes | reverse complement strand
GTGCTGTGAAGTGTGTAAACCTGGTGATTCACAGACCTGTACCCCTGGGGATAAAAATATATGTTTATAAAAAATAAAAAATTAAAAAAAAATAAATTATATAATACTTTATATTAGGCAACCAAGAGAACTGGATTGCAAAGGGCATGAATAGCCTACATAGTCAATGTCTTTTGCCTTTTTTTTTTTTCCCAGACTTTTAAGTTATCGTGGGTGCAGGATAAAATAATAGTTAAATGCTCAAGCTGGAGTCATCATTCTTTGGTTTAAATTCAGATCTTTCTAAGGTTTTTCATCTATAAAATGAGGATATAATGGTATCTCATTCACTGGATTGTGTGGATTCAGTGAGAGAATGTGTATAAAGTCTCTAACAGGCATGGCACATAGAAAGAACTCCAGAAAAATTAGTTGTAGTTTTTCATGGAATTTATAATTAGGGTATTCTCTGCCACAGAGGAGGCCTAAATGACCAATTTTGGGGCCCTGTAACTCACACATTAAATTCATTTTGGTACTGTATATACACTGAGCTGGTTGTTGCAGGGATTTTAACGCAGTGTTGACAACGGTGTTGACAAAACATGAACCTAAAATCTCTCCACTACACTGTATGGGTGAGTAATACTGACCACCCTCATAAGCTATTTGCAACATTTCCATTTACCCAATGAGAGAGAGAATTATATATAAGGAGAAGTATTCCATTAATTGCTCACAATAAGAATGAGTTTCATAGAAAGATAATTTGGGGGCTACAGGGAATATAGTAAGTAAAATGTATGAAACTTTGGAGGATATGTTGTCCTGTGAAACATTTATTTTATTCCAAGGCAGACACACTGGGTGAGGACCTAGGATATATATTTTCTTCTATTCCCAACATTTCCTCTATAGCTCCATTTTGTGTCTGCCAGAATACACATCTGACTCAAAAGAGCCATCTCAGCTCTACAGGAATTTGTGGAAAATGAGTCTATTCTCAGACTCAGTCTGTGGTTGAACTAGTAGTACCTGTGGGAAGATTGGGGCAGGAAGGAGTCTATGCCCTTGTTCTTATCTTTTGGCTTGTTTAGAACCCAGGTATTAGATCCTGTTTTAGGATAGTATGTCCAGAAGGAAAAATTAATTGAATAACTGTGGTTTTGATTCCTTAACTCCAAAATAATTTAGTTAAAAAGAGAGAAAATTGTTCTTATCTTATTATTCACTGAATAAGCATTTATAAATAATTATATGAGTACTAAATGTATTTCCACTTCTTATCCACATTTTTTAAAATTAATTTGGTAGTGTTTATATTTTTTTTCTTGCTTTCATATCAAATGCATAGTGTACTTGTATTGGTAACATCTCTCATTCAAACTCTATGATTTTTAGCAGCTGGTATTAGGTTTTTATTGGGTTATAAAGACAACTTGTTCCTTCTTCCTTATATTTAATTGGGAATAGTTGATTAGATAGATTTTTGTCAGCCCTTTTGACCTCTGAGGGAGCTCAGAGCCCTTTTCTTTTCTCATTTCAAGGATTACCTCATTTGCAAATACACCACATTCTACATTGAAGAGGTGGGAGTGTGGCTTTGGATTGACCAAAATGACAGCCTGTGTTGGAAAAGTGTGTTTTCTCTTTTCCGTAGGCCTGGAATCATCTTCCTTGGCATTTTTTCCCTTCCCTCAGTCCAGAGAAAGGTCTAGCGTGTACTGTATAGAAAAGCCTACGCTAGATATTAGGAAAAAATTCTTAGACATTTCTTTTTCTTGGCCTTTGATTCTTCACAAAGGCGGGCCTTTATTTGCCTTGGATGGGTAGATTTGAGATTTGGGTTTGGGCTTTATGTTGAAGGTTGGGTCTGGGCTTTATGTTGAAGGTTGTTTACTTAGATCCTCCTAGGAGATTGGGTTCTCCAATGAGATGTCAGTCATCTCACTGGAATTCTATAATGGGATTTGGGGACCCAAATGCCTGTTAGTACTAAAGGTTTCTTGGCCTTTGTCATGGTTTTTGAGGGCTTTTTGGTAAGGGGTGGCTGGTGAAAGGCAAAAGTGAGATGTTCCACAGTCCTTTGTCAACTACCATCTCTTAATGTAACCCACATATACTCGTCTATTGGTGTGTAAAAATAGTGATCCTTAACTACTACTGAGTGAGGTGGATGGTTTTTATTTTTTCAGGATAATCACTTGGGAAAATAGGACTAAAATTTATTGGTGATTATTATTTTCTCTTGCTCAGTAATCTGCAGAATATGGCTGGTCCCATCATTCGATTTCTGTTATCTTCATCTGCATAGGCCATAGAGTTCATTACTAAATAAAGAAAACTGTGTATCTGAACCCATGGGGGAGAGGGGAAAACAGTGGGGAAGATCTCTGTTAGGATGGAGATGTCTGCAAAATGTAGCCATGGGAATATGCATAACAGCTCCTCAGGGAGTGTCTAGAGTGTCTGCCTGGTGCTAATTCTCTGAAGGAACAGAACTGAATTGCATGTGAAACAAATTGTAGAAAATTTCCCTCTTGGAATCTGAAATTTTGTAACACTCCCAAATTCAATAGAAGACAGAAGAAAGATTATATGAATTTATTAAACAGAATGTGTTTGAATTTATCCCATGTCTAACAACATAAATATGAAACAAAGGAAGACATCCTCATACCACCCAAAACACATTTATTTAACAAACACTAGTTGGGAGAGGATGTGACCCTTCTCAGGTTCTAGTCCAGACAATTATTGTAAAATGAGGTAATCAAAAGTCTCCCAAATTCTCAGATTCTTTGGGGTACAGCTGAATTGTGGTTTTTACTTTTAATGTTCAGTGGAATGCCATGATGAATCCTATCCTGTATCTTTCTGTCAGCAAGAAGTTTTCCACCATGTGTATTGGAACTAGGCCTGTTATTCTTATTAATTCTTTTGCTGTTACAGTAGCACTGTGCTAATTCTTACAGGCTGGTCAGTGTCATATTTTTTCCCAGCCAATACCATTCTTAGACTCTCAGGCAGTAGTTGAATGAGGAATGGTGTGATGATATAGCTGCCTTTATTTAATTTTTATTGTTTGGATATTTACACTCATTAGCATGTATGCAACCAGACATTGTATGCTGTGCATTGTATGCTCTTGTGTTTTGTATGAGAAGACATAGTTATGGAAAATATAGTATAATTTTTATTCTTTAGTGGTGGAAAGAATTTTGCAAGTGAAACAACATGGAAGCTTAATATATAACAGGAGATGAAAATAAAGATAGAGGGGACTCAGTGTCTCTCATTCCCCTTCCCCTTGTATAAGTCCTAAGAAAAATTTTTCCTTAAGTACATGACAATATGTTAAATGCTTGAGGGAAAGTGAAATGTTTAGATATAGATATGCAGATTTAAAAAAGCCAGTGTGCATACTGTTGCCTCAATGGAGAGATAGACAAATATTTTAGAAATGTTACTTTTAGCCTTGTCCTCTAATAGCTCCCCCCCCCTCATCAATAAAAACCTTTTATGAATTCCCATTTCATTATCTCTGGGCTTACCCCATTCTCTGCTTTCCTCCTTTGACTTGTACCCTAAATTTTCCTCTTGCCTGCCTCTTAACAATCTGCCTGTTTGTGTATGCCTGCAGCAACTTTTCCCATTCTACTCTGGCATCTCTCTTGGATGCATGCTTTGTAGCCTGCCCTTGTACCACAGTCCTTTCCCAGGATGGAGCACTCTGCCCTGTGCTGGCAATTTGGGTAGACTCTTTGAGGGGCCTCTGTCTACTCAAAGTGTGGTTGGTATAGCAACGTGGATATCACCTGGAATTTGTAAGAAATACAGAATATTTGGCTCCATCCTACACTGACTGAGTCAGTCTGAATCTTATTAAGATCCTGGGTCATCTCTTTATTTGAAAAGCAGTGGTCTAGGAGGTAAGATCTTACTGGAGCATGGAGGGAGTTCTCCATCACTTGATGCTTGATGTCTGTGTAGCTCTTACAGGGGAAGTAGTATTTTGGTGATATCAGGAGAATGAGGAGGGATTTTCCAGGGAGGGGAGGGGGGATTGTATGGTTCTCCATAGAGAAAGAATCAGCATATGAAGAGATTTATTTTATTGGTTTACATGGGGGAAGGAAAGTGTTATTTGGAATGGAGAGAATAAAAGTGAAAACTACTATCTAGGAAGAAAAATTTGCAGGACTTGGTTGTTTAGATGTAAGTATTGGGCAAATACTACCTCATTTGGAAGATTGGATTACTGATTTTGCCATTTATAAAAATAAGAATGTAGAGAGAAAAGGAGATGATTTGTTGGAAGAGAATGGGTTTATGTCTCAGGACCTATCCAGTTAGAGAGGTATAAACAGGATTTGGGTTTAGATTGGTACTAATTAGTGTATAAGTCCCAATTTTAAATGTGCTCTTCATGCATGCTAATTCTGAATAATTGGTGGTGACTGTCTGGAAGACTGAGTTGAGGATTCTGAGAGTGGTCTTGGCTTAATTGGGGGAAGAGGCATCATCAGTGATTGATGTTTACCTGGAGTAAGGCCAAGGAGAGCGAAGAGTTGCCTGATGTCTATTTGGCCACTCACTTAGATAGTAATGGTAGGCACTGTCAAGATGTTATGTCATTGAGAGGTACTGATAATCTTTATCTCTTTTAAAACCTGCCCACACTTTGTTGAGTAAAATAAAGCCAGAAAAAAATTTTTCATTTAAGCAGTCATTATTTGTGGCATGTTGTTCTGTGGGGATGGACCCATTATGATCCTGGACCCGAAGGAGCTGGCTATGGTGAGGGTGTGTCTTTGACTTTCTGCTAGGTAAAAGTGATGGAAAGAAGTAGAGTCATAGAATTATAGAATTGGAAAGAAATTTGGAGTTTGGTTATTCCAGCCCTCTTATTTTACTGAGAAGAAGTGAAGCTTGAGAAGATGTGCCTTGCCTAAGATCACTTAGCTTTAGAAGCTCTGCAGTTGCTTTGAAATCTATACAATAAATTTTTCCTCTTAGGACAGAGCCAGTACTGGAAGCCAGCCTAACTGCACAGTGATGACATTGGCTTATGATAAACTGGATCAATTGCACGTCAGATAGAAACTACTATGTAACTGTCCAAGGTGAAGCAAGGATTCCTTCCACACTGAGGATATCTATTCCTACCCATGGCTATCAGAAGCTGGTCTGTTGCTAGCTGTGGAGCCCAGAAGATACCTTGAAATTTTCGGGGAAGGATAATAGATGGTTGGGAGAGTTTCCAGAACGGCGGTTTCTGTAACATCTGTAGCCTCAGAACTTAGGAAGAGCAAGCACAAAATGTGTTTTTGCAAATGTTTTTCATGGATTTACAACCTAAGCTGTTTAACAGATTGTCTTGCTTAAAAAATATGACTGGTTTTAGCTGACAGGTTGGATTTTATGAACTGATTGATCCCAGCTGCCAATTGTCAAGGCCAGAGGATGTTCCAAATTGGCAGTCCCCAAAGACCTTGAGTTGATTGGTTTAGAGTGGGGAAAGGAAGATTTGGGGGTGGAGAAAATAGAGTTTTATAAAACTAAAATGATTTTAAAAGTATTTGAAGTACAAATATCCTTTAGAACATACAAAAATCCATAGTAGTCCAAACTTTATTCTTCTTTGTGGATTGTTCTAAAGCTTTCTAGGGTTAGGTACCCTTGTTTCTTATATTTTCTAAGAGTAAAACTATACTCCTATTTACATAGTGCAAGGGACATGTGCATCTTGACTGCTCC
This sequence comes from Mustela nigripes, assembly GCF_022355385.1. NCBI lineage: Eukaryota > Metazoa > Chordata > Mammalia > Carnivora > Mustelidae > Mustela > Mustela nigripes. The sequence goes on along the minus strand of NC_081557.1, from coordinate 187,629,991 downwards.
AAAGTTTGAATTATGTACTTTCTTAAGAAGGAAGCTATGTTTTGAATTCATGAAAATCTTTTCTTATTTTGCCCAAAACACTAAGCATCTACATATTAAAGACATGGTGGGGAATTTTACTTGGCTAGATTCTTGAGTGGCAAGTGACACAGTTGTTTGAAATTCAATCTTAAAATTTTATTGTGAGATCAAAGTCCATATTTGAGCATATTATTAACAATACTAATAATGATATTGATACCTGTACTTATTTTAACTTTTATGGCTTATCTCCCATTGGCACCTGTCTCATAGACTTGTAAATATAAAATGAGCTAACCCAAGCAGAGTGTTTAGAATAGTGCTTGTTACATAACTAATGCTTGATCAGTGCTATTATTATTACAGAAAATAACAATATAGGGGTAATGTTACAAACGCCATTGGTCAAGTATGTGATAAACCTCTGAATTAATTGCTGAAAACATCAATGATTGCTTTCAGAGGATCCCATGCTTATTATTTAAATAGTGTTTAGAAAAGATCATCTGTGATTGGTCCAACTATATGATGAGATTACCAATATATAGTTTATGCATATTGGCATTTCTACTTGTAACTGTATTTGTAGTTAAACTGGCCTTGGTGTTCTGGATTTCACCCAGTACTGGATTTTCTAGAGGTGAAGCTTTGCCTTACATAACCTTCCAAAACATTAATTAGGTATCTGTTGGTGATATTGTCTGCTTTATCTACCTTCCTATTGCTTAAATGAAGGTGCCCATCTCTCTTAATTAAATATACATGGCCCCATTGGAACAAAAGTCATAGTTCTTTTTTTTTTTTTAAGGAATTTATTTATTTATTTGAGAGAGAGAGAGAGACAGAGCACAAGCAGGGCAGAGGGAGAAGGAGAAGCATACTCTCTGCTGAGCAGGGAGCCCAATGTGGGGCTTGATCCTGGTACCCTGAGATGGTGTTGAGAACTAGAGAATCTATCCAAGTAAAGATCATGACCAGAGAAAATACAGACACTTAACTGGCTGAACTATCCATGTGCCCCCAAAGTCAGATAGTTCTGATATTAAATTAGGTGAACAATGAGGGGCATTGTCAGTGCTACCAAACTAGTTACTCTTTCTTAAAGGGAAATCATAAAATGGCAGCTCTCAGTACTCTCTCACTTTCTCCAAAGAAAAATTCCCATTGAAGGGAAAATTTTACCAAATCTAATGAACAATAAATATTTTAAGAAGTCAAAGCATCTTGAGATTCACTTTCCAGAAGAAAGCACCCTGTAATAAGATGTAGCATTGTCTAAGTCAATTAATATAAATGAATAGTTGGCTATTAGGAAACTATACTCTGAATTTTGTTATTCAAAACACAACTGATGTAAGTAAAAACAATCAGCAGGTATTGCTTCAAGTTATATCTTAGCCACTCTGTAGTTTGTGACCCTGAGCTTTATACAAAGTTCCTTATATATTTCATCATATAGATATTAAATGCTTAGTATTTATTATTTTATTTTTTGGAGTTAAATAAAGTCAAATTGTAAGACTATGGCTAAATACATTTTATTTTTTAAAGATAATGTCTGGACTCAGTTTAAGCTTATGCTAGCAGAAAAAAACCACAATATTTGGAATAATCAAGATAGTATTTGCCATAACTTTCTGTTCTCCCTACCTCTCCCCCTATACTGGAGAAAAAGATATGATCAGGAAAAGGAAAATCAAACCAACTAATTATTGTCTGTTGCATAAAGGACTTATATGGAACTATTTCTGGTAGGCACCATTGGGAAGACTCTACCATCCCTTCTAAAAACATTTCATATAAGAAAAATTATAGTGAAATATATAGTAAATCTAAGACAACAAATCTTGGGTGCTTACTATGTGTTAGGCCAGCCAATTTATATTCTGTACTTTATCAAATGGGTGCTACTATTATAAATGTTTAAGAAATGAAGAAACAGGCTAGAGAGATTACGTAAATTACCAGGACCACAGAGTTATAAATAAGAGAATTAGGACTCTGCTATAAGCTGAAGTGGTCTGGAAGTCTCAGTAGAGGAGATGTGAGTGATATCAGTTGTGTTACTAAAGGTGGAAGGATGGTAGCAGGTAAATACAGATATATCAAGCTTCATAATGCATTTTTGTATTAATTAGTTGACCAGTTTGACTCAAGTGATGTCTTTTGGAAGGTGAGTGATCAGCTTTTTTGAGGTGTAACTGATATGTAATACATAGTGAATGCTTAACCTATACAATTTGATGAGTTTTAAGCATAAGTACACAACTGTGAAAGCATCACCACAATCAAGATAATGAACATACCCATCACCGTTAACGTTTCTTAGAGCACCTTTGCAATTCCTTCCTTCCAGTCCTCCTAACTTACTACCTCTGGATTCTTAGGCAACCACTGATATGATTTCTGTTACTGTACATTATTATGCATCTTTAAGAACTTTATAGAAGTGTTTTTATCTGGCTTTTATCACTCAGGATAATGATTCTGAGCTTTTTCTATTTTGTGTATATCTGTAGTTCATTATTTTTCTTGCTGAGCAGTATTTCATCAGATGGATATAGCACTATTTGTTTTTCCATTGACCTTTTATTGGGCATTTGGATTGCTTTCAGTTTTGGACTATTACAAATAAGGCTACTATGAATGTTGACTTACGAATATTTGTTTTGGACCTATAACTTTCATTGGGTGGGGATAAGTAATTAGAAATGTAATGGCTGGATCATTATAAGTATGAGAATGTTCAATTTTTAAAGAAACTACCAAACTGTTTTCCTAAGTGGTTGTATAATTTTACATTCCTACCAGGAGTGTGTGAGAATTCCAGTTTGCCAAACCATCCCCAACATTTGGTGAATGAAAGGATCAGTGGAAGGCAGATGGAGACTCATATGCTAAGTTGAGAAATTTGGACTTTAATCTTGAGGCAACACAGATACATTAAAAGTTTTAGAGAGGGACAAGGTGTATGAAGAGATTGAGGAAGGAAGGTAAGTCTCTTATAGTGTGTACAGAGTTGATTTGGATGTGAAAGGTAGCAACTTTGGTGGTGCTTGAGATAGTTCAGGTATGAAGTTAAATGTCTGAACCAGTGGGATGGGGGTGATACTACAAAGGAAAAGACGGATGCAAGAGGAAGTTTCAAGGAAAAGTTAATGACACAGGTTTTATTTTGTTTTTGTTCCTCATATGAATGGAAGGAAAATTTTCTTGTATTTTTCTACTTTGAGAGACTAGAGAAGAGTGGTGCCATTAATAATAATAGAACATTCAAGAGGTATATTTTGGAGATAGAGAATGAGAAAGAAAACACATGGAATTTATTTTAGATATATTGAATTTGAAGTGCATTCAACTATGTTCCAGGCATATTTTTATGGTAATGTTTACACCATGCTTCAATTCAACAAAAATTTTAGGTGACCATGTAAACATATAGAAGAGGAACTTTGGAAATAAGGTACAGGCAGAAACTATCAGTGAGGTGCGGACAAGGGAGAAGAGCAAGATGTAGAACTGGGGTAGGGGTTTTAAGAAGGGCAAAAAAAAAAAAAAAGAAGGGCTATGGAGGAGCTGTGAAGCATGTATTTGGGAAATTTTTCCCACAGAAGTGTTAGTTTTAATTGGAAGAGATGCATGACCACACCCCAGGGGTCATGGTATTTCAAAGAGCCATTTCAGGGGTAACTTTATTAGGAATCCTGCTCTGTTTGTAATTTTCATCATTTTTTCAAGGTGGTGGGCATGAAGTATAGCTAATGTCTGTCTAGTTTTTCTTCTTTCTTGTTTCTTCTCAAATGCCACCATTGCTGGGAATGATCCTGTCCATTTTTTTCTATTGGCATCGGCCAGAGTTCTATAGCCAGGAATTTGATTCCACTATTGTATCTTCAAAAGATGATTCCAGGACTCAACTAGTAGTGTTGCATGCAATTTTATGAGTCTTGGGGAAATGTAATTTAAATTTTATCTTCAAGGAAATTATGCTGCAAGCATTTCTTACTGCATTTAGTCACTGCAATCCCACCCACAACTAGTCCCACCCACAACTAGTCACATACGTGCTGGGACCATGAAATAGTAATCAGCATCATGAAATAATAATACAGTGACACTTCTTAACAGTTTATAAGAGAGAATGTGTTTAAGTGTGAATTTTTTTTTTCAATATAACACACTGCAATGATGTCTCAGGAGACAAAGTGAACTATGTTGAATTCCTGCCAGCACTTTTATTCTAAAATGGTTGATTTAAATATAGTGCTTTATGTGGATTGAGACAAAAATCAAATGTTTTTGTTTGTTGGTTCTTCTTCCATTCCCTTTGTATTAGGTAGAATAACAGTGTTAATGTTCTCATTTCTTGAGCACTCAGTATTTATTACCTTATATTAGAAGGAAATCTAACACACTTGTCATATGGCTCCTGATCCCAATTTGTACATATGCTTTTTTTTTTTTTTTT
>NC_081557.1:187625283-187625402 GCF_022355385.1 Mustela nigripes | reverse complement strand
CGGCAACCCTCAGTTTGTTTTGTGAGATTAAGAGTCACTTATGGTTTGTCTCCCTCCCAATCCCATCTTGTTTCATTTATTGTTCTACCCACTTAAGCCTCCATGTTGCATCACCACTT
>NC_081557.1:187610487-187620283 GCF_022355385.1 Mustela nigripes | reverse complement strand
GGTTGTTTTTCTGTTTCCAGAATTGCTGTTCTTCTTCTCTTCGATCTGCCGATGGATTTTCAGGTGTTTGCAATCTTTAGATAAGCTATCTAGCTGATCTCCGGCTAGCTGAAGCAGTCTCAGCTTGCTACTTCTCCGCCATCTTCCCTTCCCATCGAGCCAGGTAATTTTGACTTGAGTCTCTCATGCCATTGTGGTAAGATTATGTCTAGGGCCAAGGAGCTCTTGAAGGCTTCTTCACTCATGTCAGGTTATGAGGACTAAGGACTCTAATAGCTTGGAGCTGGAATAGTAATGTCTCTCTCCTCAGACATCTCTTTGTCTATGTAGTCTCTCCCTATGATTTTTAGATTTTTAGTCAGGATGGCCAGACTTCTTAAATGTTGGCTCCTAAGGTTTGTATTGGTGGGGCAAGAGTTGGTGGTGATGGTGGATAGGGTAGGAGGGAGGAGGTAGGGAGAAAGAGGGAGAGAGATAAGATCCTAATATCTTGTCTGACCAAGCCTGGGAATTCAGTATTCCTTCCAGAATAATCAATTCATTGAAGCAGTTATAAGTCTGCCATGTTCAAAGTGAGGGAGCATAGATCCCACTTTTTGGTGTAGAAGTACAAGCATAACACTGTAAAAGAGAATATTAGGTAGGTATGCATATTGGTATATTTTTGGAAAATACAATATACCACAATTGCCAAGCTTCCTGGTACTTGAACGGTTGTCTAACATGGATGACTAGCTTTTCATAGTTAGGTCAAATAATACGGACTCAAATTCTTTGCTGCTGTGTGCTTATCATAACTGTAGTGTGAGGGAAAAAAAAAAACATTTAGGGAAGATATTAAAAAAAAATAGTCCTTCCCTTTTCCCCTGGATTAAACCAGGTCATCAGGACAATCTTTGAGTCCTTATGGAAATGCTTTACCTCACTTGACCTTTGATTTTAAAACCACTGGTATGCATTTGAGGAGGCTGTGAGAAATGGCCATATAAAACTACTACTATATTGGACACAGAGATGTTTAATCCTCACCACCCTCTCTTTCACCACTGTTTCTCTTCTCAGTCCTTATCTACCACTTTTTAAAGTTAAGAATTTGTGTGTCTTCCTCAACCTCACCCTTAGCATCCTGTTCATCACCAACATATGCATGTAACAGTCTTCCATTCAGGAGTAAGATGAATATTAATTAAATATCACTTTCTAGTTTCTTGTTCATACTGTTTCAAATCGTTGCCCTTCCTTCCACCATATACCTGGAAATGGTCTTGCACTAGAGGAAGTCAAAGCCCAGATTTGGTTTTAGTCTCTCATTTTGGGACTAAAATCAGTGAAAGGAAAATGGAGCAGATTAGAGGTAGCATTTCTTATGGACTTTTCCAAACAAATTTCTAAGGGTACTGAACCACAGGCATAGTAATCATCAGCCTGAATGAGTGAATTTTATATTGAACTAATTAACCATTTTCTGTCTTAGTATCCCTGAAGTTGTTTGGCCTTGTCATATTTATATACAGGCTTTACTGATTGTGACTATAATTTTTTGGACTGTGTTATATAAGGTTGATATTTCTTAGCTCATAGTAAAATGTCATTATTGACCCATGCAAAGTTTATTTTTTAAAAATATATTCTATCTCCATTCTCCACTCCCTGCCTCCCGCATTCCTACAGATAGCAATTCTCATGCATTCATTGTGTATTTTCTTATTTTGATGTACACTCTTTTTAAATGCTTATTATTGGTTTGTGTACATGTATTTTACATTTATATAAATGATATTCTGCTACAGATCTTACTCTTGTTTCTGTTTTAAAAGATTTTATTTATTTGTCAGAGAGAGAGAGGGAGCTCACTCAAACAGGAGGGAAGGTGGGTGAAGGGGGAAGCAGGTTCCCTGCTGAGCAAGGTTTCTGATGAAGGACTCTATCCCAGGACTCTGGGATCATGACCTGAGCTGAAGACAGACACTCAACCAACTGAGCCAACCAGGCATTTAGTAGGTCTTATTCTTGTTTCTTACATTTAAAAATTTCACTTGTGGGGACACCTGGGTGGCTCAGTAATTAAACATTTGCCTTCAGTTCAGGTTCAGGTCTTGATCCCAGGGTTCCAAAATGGAGCTTGCATCAGGTTCCCTGCTGGGCGAGAAGCCTGCTTTTTCCTCTCCCACTCCACGTGCTTGTATTCCCTCTCTCACTCTCTGTGTCAAATAAATAAATAAAATCTTAAAAAAATTTTCACTTAGGATTATGTTTTTAAGATTTATCTGTTGTGAGTAAATGTAGTTCATTGTTTAAAATTTTATTTTTATTTAAGTAATTTATTTAAAATTGTATTTACTTACTTGACAGAGAGAGAAGGCGGGAGGGAGAGAGAGTAAGAGCACAAGCAGGAAGAACTGCAGGCAGGGGAAGAAGCAGGCTCCCTGCTGAGCAAGGAGCCCGATGTGGGACTTCATCCCTGAGCTTAACCCACTGAGCCACCCAGGCATCCCTTCAAACTTAATTTTTTTTTTTAAAGATTTTATTTATTTGACAGAGAGAGATCACAAGTAGGCAGAGAGGCAGGCAGAGAGAGAGAGAGAGGAGGAAGCAGGCTCCCTGCCGAGCAGAGAGCCTGATGTGGGACTCGATCCCAGGACCCTGAGATCATGACCTCAGCCGAAGGCAGCGGCTTAACCCACTGAGCCACCCAGGCGCCCTTCAAACTTATTTTTGAAGTATTTTTAAAAAGTTTCTTTTCATTTAGTTACAACTACTCTACTTTTTTCACAAAGAACAAAAGTGTGGATCTATTTTGCCTTAAACGTAGTTTAAACATAGTTTAATTATAAACTTCATTAAAGTTTGTAATAGCCTGGAAAAGTATCAGTCCCTTTTCTCTTTTCAGTTGTGCTGAGTTTGCACTCATTTCTTTATTTCAGACTTTCCACTGAAGAACAGCTGCTCTTATTCCTAAGAAATCTTTTGTATAAGACCCTTCATTTAACCCTTTCTGACTAGGCAAATGTTTAAAAAGATCACAAACAGTGGTACACTGAATTCAGGGATCTGATTATTGTTATCTGAAACTGATTTTAGGATAGTATTTAACAAATACTCTACAAATTTATGTTTGATGTCTGGTATTTAACTGAATATTTTTCCAATTATGAAATTAATGCATCAGCAACTGTGTGTTTATTCATTCTGTTTACCACCCTCGACAACTGATGCAGAGGTCATTTCCCCCTTCAGCTTGTCATGGGTTATATTTGCTAGCTTTGATTAGTAGCACCATGGAACAATCTGAAATAAATTAGTATCAGTGGAACGGAAATCTTAGTAGTTTAAGTATCAATCTTTGTATACACAGCATGTCGAAAAGTCTACAGTCCTCTCCTGGCTTCATCTCTTTGTTCCCTGTCTTTCCAAGGTTTTCTCTATGAAGTTTGAAGTAGTTGACTACTTGGATGATTTATGGAAATTAGAAAGACTACTTTTTGACAGAAAGATCATTTGGTTGACCTGATGAAAGTTTAGGTCTTGGTGGGTCCACACTGAAACATGTTAGAGTCTTAGTTTGAAAATGAAATTTACTTAATGTTCATCTTACTCCTAAATGGAAAATTTTTACATGCACATGTTAGTGTCATACAGATAATAAGGCAGGTATTACTTGTAAAGACTTTATGGGTAGCATATTGGAAGACTCAAATGGAAACAGTTTCTTTTTGGTTTTATACTTGCTGAAAATAGGTAGGAAAGGCAGATGATTGAGCTTAAGTTTAATATTGTTGACATGAATCAGTTGTTTGATTGTGTATGACAGGCTTCTCTTTGCCTAGTGTCTTTTTCTCCTTTCCTTCTTTTTCCTGCAATTTCTTATGCCCCCTCTTTTCCCCTTCTGCATGGCACGATGGATCAATGAGGGCTATGTCAAGTTAGAATTGCTGATGGTGAGGATATTTGTTAGCAAACATGAACAAAACAAAAACAAAAATACTACAAAGCATGCTCTGTCCCCAAAGGAATTATTTCCTACTCTGCTGTTTCTTTATGTCAAGAAAAGAATCTGATATGTGAAAATAGTTAGTTGTACTCTGACTGAAGTACTTCACAGTGATATCTGCATGGCTAAATTTAGAAGGGAAATACTAAATAAACACAAAAATCAAAAGTTAAAATCCTGCTTTGACTCTATAGTGATCAGTCTTTCTTTTTTTTTTAAATTTTTTATTTTTTATAAAGTGGGTGATCAGTCTTTCTTAAAACTGCTAGAGAACATGCATACTGTCACTCTCATAAACATGTCTTGCTGGCAAATAGGGAGCTTATGGAAAGGAGAGAGATCCTGTGTGTTCACCAGTGCTCTTCTTACTCAGAAAGCTTAAGGCCATTGACAAGTTAGGAAATGCATCTTTTCTCCTCCTCTCTTGCCAGGAAAAACACAACGTTTGGAGAACAGGGGCATAAGAAACTGCTGGTGTAAGTCTTTTCTGTGCATGCTGGCACTAGAAGTAACCATTGCTGTGGTTAGTCTTAACTGCTCCTTCTTGGTCTTGGTGCGCGTGACCTTGGCCTGGTTTATCTGTCATTTCTCCAGGGCTGCACAGCTCAGGAGGATTTGAGTACAAAAACGTTCTCCTGAGATTACTGAAAGGACTATTCCTCTTGAACTAAAGCAGAGATAACTTTTGATGGGGTTTGAATTTAAAGGTACTCTTGCTGAATAAATTGGCTTTGTTTTAGCAAAACAATCACCCCAACAGTAGCAAGATCACCTTAGGTCTGGAGGTATGTTTCAGTTGTTTTCAATTTTTTTAAAAGATCTTGTTTATTTATTTGACACACAGAGGGAGAGAGCAAGTACAAGCATGGGAAACAGCAAGCAGGGGAGGAGCAAGCTCCCTGATGAGCAAGGAGCCCAATGTGGGGCTTGATCCTAGGACCCTGGGATCATAACCTGAGCTAAAGGCAACTGCCTAGCCAACTGAGCCACTCAGGCACCCCTCAATTTAATATATATATTGTGTCACTTTATTTTTCAGTAAGTTTTAAGAGTCTATGTGAACTATTGTAGCCAGGTAGAAATGGGCTTTTTCTCAGATCAAGATGGACAATCCCCCTGCCCCCAGGTAAAGCTGCACTGAAGCTCATGTAAACATTCAAATTGCTTACTATTTAGAATCATCCATTAATCAAAAATTTTTAACCCTGTAATTTTATAAGAAATACATAAAAGGGTGATAATTGTTTATCAATAATGACTTTATACTAAACCCTTGTAGACTGCAACCTAATGTCAGAACAGCTCTGCCTCTATTTCTTAACCTGTGACTTCATAGAGTACCAAGGTAACTGATCCCCAGAAGTATGACCTTAGGGACCATAAATATCTGAATAATGAAATAGAGATTGAATTACATTCCCTTTCTGTATTTAATAAATTGTGAAACTAGACTAATGCATTTATAAACATTTTTGATCCTAGGGGTTGAAATAGGAAGGGTTTTTCTATTCATTTCTGACTTGACCAAAAAAATCCAATAGCCTAGAACATCTCCTTCCCTGTAAATTCTAGTCAATTGTGGTTTGGGAGTATTTACATGGGGTTCATGTAACATGAGTTATGTGGGTTCATTCTGAACAGGGTCATATCCTTATATATCAGGGATCCTAAGTCTGAAGATGCTAGCTTAAACTTCTGCCTTTGGAATCAGACCCATATGTGTATTAATATGACCAGGATTCAGTTTGCTCTCCCTCCACTAATCAGCGTAAGGGAAATACCAAATCTAGTTCCAATTTAGCTCCCTTAACCTTCTTTTTTCCAGGACTCTAGATTTTCTTCTCACTAGATTGACTACTTTCTATAGAGATATTAAACCCATGAGGAAGATTGTATTAGAAATCCATTATTATATTCCAAGGAAATTGTTCTTTTGAAGTTTGGTTTGAAATCCATTCTCCTCATTAATACAGGCAACAGAAAGATGGGAGACATATCTTTGAAAAGAGCTTGTCGTGCGCTGGCGAAGCAGCTTAAGTCTTCAGCGTGGATGTAGCATTGAAGCCAGGCAAGAAACGAGATCAGCTGTCAAATTATGTATCTGTTAGTAGTGTCAGAGTCACACTACTGGAGAGCGACAGTATGCGTGTTCTCTAGCAGTTTTCTGAAAGACTGACTATAGAGTCAAATCAGGATTTTAACTTTTGATTATTGTATTTGTTTTAGTATTTCCCTTCTTCTAAATTTAGCCATGCAGATATCCCTGTGAAGTACTTGAGTCAGAGTACAACTAGCTATTTTCACGTATCAGATTCTTTCTTCGACATGAAGAAACAGCAGAGTAGGAAAGAATTCCTTTGGGGACAGAGCATGCTTTGTAGTGTTTTTGTTTTTGTTTTTAATGAAAATTATCCAGGCAGAAATTGTAGTCAGTGAAGATGTTTGTTTTGGTTGGCAATCAGCATGTTTAGTCTAAGAGGCGGGGACTTTGGGCTCAGAGGTAAGGCTTGAAGGTGCATTGTCTCCAAACTGAGAGAGCAAAGAAACTGGTGGAACAAGGCATTGATGGCTTCAGGTCTATTTCATAGATCCTGAGTTTTACTTAATCAGATGGAATTTTTACAAGTGTGAAATGTGTGCATGTTCTTTATGCACATTTGTTTCTAGCCCTAGGTACACAAGTAGTACTTGAAGTCAAGATGGCAAAAGGGAATAATTTAGCAGTTCTTTTGGAAGTTACAGTAGAGTTTTCCAAAGTGGAGAATGGAATGTGTGCAAGCCACTCTAGAGAATGCCTCCAACTTTTTTTCCTTCTCATTTTATCATGTTCCTTCCATACTTTATTCAACAAATGTTTATTTGATCTGTGGAATTCAGCATAGTAGTTAAGATCAAGTATTCCCATTGGACAGATCCAATATCCAATCTCTTAAGCCTCAGTTTTTTCATCACTAAAATGGGGATAAAAGTAGTATTTCTAGCTCTCAGTATGGTGCCTGGTAGATAGAAAGTGCTTAATAATTATGTCACCTATTTATTTTTCCTATGATGAAATATAGTTAGCTATAAATTACTTTATTAACTGAAATTATTATTATTAGTCTTAAGTGTGGTTTCCTCTAGAAGTGATTTCTTAACTGGGAGCAGGTAGAAGAAAAGTAATTAGTTATGTGACAATTCTTTTGACTGACATTTTTTCCAGGAAATACGTATATCCTCTCTCTTTCTCTTTTTCTGGTAATGAGTTTCCCTCACCAACAGTAAGGTAGGAGACAAGAATTTCCATTTTGGGGAAATAAAGTCAGGCCAGAAGAAGGGGTGTCAGGAAGGAGGAGGGCATGTATATTGGACCAGAACCTAGGATTGGCACTCAGGAGCAGGCTAGGAGGAGCTGACTTGATGTTCAGAGGAGAGCTTATTGGAGTCCCGCTGAAGAACTGACTCACAGTTAGTGTTAAAATTGTTAAGAAGATTATTCAGGAACCCAGTAGGAACTGGCTGTCTCCAATCAGTAGGCAGAATGTGCCATCAGAGGGTAGCTATTAGGTGTATTTAGATCTTAGCATTGAAAAGCACTGGAAAGATTTGTGCTTCCTATACTCGTTATTTAAAATTAAAAATAACCAGCAAATAATAAAACATAAAACTTATATGATAATTGGGAGAGAAATGATTTTTCCTTTAGTTTTTTTCTTTTCTTGTTGGATTTATTTAAGATGAACATTTTTGTGTGTCCCTACCTTGCTGGTGTCCTGAGGTGTGTAATCTGCTTTTATTGGATCATAATACTGCACTACTCCTAGTCCTCAAGTCAAAATTGGCTTAACAGAGACAGTCAGGCCCAGGCTACCTCAGACTCAAGAATATTCATCACACGGATATGGCTATTTTAGTTTGCGTTCCCCAAATTGTTATTTCTAGGGATTGTTTCCCACATAAATTAGATGCAGTCAGACCTTTCCCTCAGGGTCAGCTTCTGGAAGAACCCAGCATTAGATGGAAATGAAGTATTAGAAAGCGGAACTGGAATTAGATCACTAACCTGCCAGTTTGAGGCAAGGGATCCATTACTGAGGATCAGAGTACTAGCAAGAACTCTTGATGATTTATAATACCACAATTAGTATTACCCGTGCTGGATTGAGACAAAGTGTAGGTGGAGAGGGGATGCATCGGCTCATGCAATAGCTCTACACTTGAAATGCCATGAGATGAATGGGATTATTCACCAAAAAAAAAAAACACCAAAACAAAAAAACCCCCCCCCCCCCCCCCAAAAAAAAACCCCAAAACAAAACAAAACTACTGTATCTAACTTACATGCATCTGCAGGAACTAGGAGAACATACTTGGGAAATGAATCTTGAAGGAGCTAGAGTAAGAAGAGAATATAATGCTGAGTGGGGGGAGTTTATTGATACAGTGGAACTCTCATATAACTTAGGATTTAATATACTGGCATGGACACCTGAAACTGGTTCTAATTCTCTTCTAGAATGGTTCCTTGAAGCTTGAAAACAATGATGACTTATAGCCAGTAAGATGGAGAAGATGTCCGATATCTCAACAGAGAATTAAGGATAGGACAAAGGCCCAGAGAGCTGAACATGTTAGAATAGATTTAATATGCAAGACTAGAGTCCCATAGCTGACTGATCTCTGTGAGGGTAAATGATTACTTCCTTCATTGAAGTGATGAGGGATGTGTTAGTAGAGGGTGAGGTGGGGCACCAGCACCATCATGAAGCTCAGTAGAGCTGTCCTCTCTAGGCCAGGGTTGGTGGTAAGACATACTGCTAAGGAACTGAGCTCTAATGTTAGTGAGGATGATTCCAGAATGGCAAAGACCAGGTATTGACATTTAACTGTCAGAGATGAAGTAGACATAAATACCATGATGGATTGGCCACAGGCCAGAATGATAGCTAGGGGACATTGACCCTCAGGGATCTCTGGAAATGGCAAATATGCTATACTATTCCTAAGAGTGAAGTATATGGAAAGTGAACAAGGGCATTGCTTGACTTGTATAATAAAACAGACAAGCAAACTGCAGGTTAGCACAAGCATAATGTTAACTACTTCAGTGGGAAAAGTAGGGTTCTTCACCCAGGTTCCAGACTTGACCCTGTTTTCAGACCCAGCGCCTTTGGTTGAGGAAGGTGGTAAATCCCATTGATGAAATGTCCTGTAAAGTAAGAGTAAGAATAAAAAGTAGATATATCCACATTTTTCCTCAAAGAGATGTGCCCATTAACTAGATTAATTGTACACCAGGGAAAAGGGAATGCAGATTTAGAAAGAACACAGTCCACAAAGATGGCCCTTACTTTTGACACTGACTGCCATTTCAGGGGTTCTACAAACCACCTTTGGTTTCAGTGATTTGCTAGAACTCACAGAGTCAATGAAAGTGGTTTTACTCACAGTTATGTTTTTATTACAGGGAAATAAATACAGAGTTTCAATACAGAGTTAGTTTATTATAAGAAAACACACAGATTAAAATCAACCAAGGGCATCTAGGTTCTTTCCATAGTTTGGCTATTGTGGACATTGCTGCTATAAACATTCGGATGCAACTGCCCCTTTGGATCACTACATTTGTATCTTTAGGGTAAATACCCAGTAGTGCAATTGCTGGGTCATAGGGTAGTTCTATTTTCAACATTTTGAGGAACCTCCATGCTGTTTTCCAGAGTGGGTGGTGATGCCACATGGGGGGTTAAGGGGGTAGGAGAAGAATAAATGAAACAAGATGGGATTGGGAGGGAGACAAACCATAAGTGACTCTTAATCTCACAT
>NC_081557.1:187593511-187610387 GCF_022355385.1 Mustela nigripes | reverse complement strand
TGGGATTGGGAGGGAGACAAACCATAAGTGACTCTTAATCTCACAAAACAAACTGAGGGTTGCTGGGGGGATGGGGGTTGGGAGAGGGGGGTGGGGTTATGGACATTGGGGAGGGTATGTGCTGTGGTGAGTGCTGTGAAGTGTGTAAACCAGGCGATTCACAGACTTGTACCCCTGGGGATAAAAATATATTATATGTTTATAAAAAATTAAAAATTAAAAAAATAATAAATCAAGGGAAGACATGCATAGGGCAGAATCCAGGAGCATTCCAAACACAGAGGTTCCAGGTGTCCTGTCTTTATGTCCACAGTTATGGACAGTGTTAACTCTTCTTGGCAAAGTTGTATAACAATACACATGGAATATCGTCAACCAGCAAAGCTTAGCAGGGCCTGAGGTACAGACTCTTTGTTGGGGTTTCATGAGTAACTACCCACATGACTGCTTTCAGTCTCCAGGCCCTCTGGAGGTTGAGACAATACAGCGTGACTCTAGACCCCACTCATTGTAAATCATTTTGTTAGACTCTTATGATCCAAGGCCCCTAGAAAACAAAGACGTCTTATCAGGCATGATATTTCAAAGGTTTAGAGATTATTTCTCAAAAAATGGAGGCAAAGTCTAGATTTCTCTTTAGGCAAGGTTAAATAGTTCACTGCACAGAAAGTATCAGATTTTTAAAAGACTGTTGGAAATAGGGCCAAGCTGACACTAATATCCAAAGGCCCAAAGGATTATTAAATCCCTTGTTAGAATGAGGACATTTGGATGATGGGTGATAGAATCTTGGCCCAAGTTCATCTGACTACCCAAATAGGCCCAAAGAATAATCTGTGGTTATTTATCCATTCCCTGAGAACATAATCAGAATAGATCAGCTTACTAGTTGGTAATCTTCCTGTTGGTTCCCTGACCTGGTTTTGGACAGCCCAAAGTAGAAAATACTCTGAAGGGTCTGGTATGACATATTTGTGCTAGGTGGTAGATGATCAATACTACAAACATTCAGGGGCTTTCAACATCAGTTAAATTTTTATGCATTTATTGTTCTTGGGCATACTAGGACATTCCTTCCAGGTTAAAGGCAAGTTATTACACCTTATACCTCCTGAAAAAGTTATTATACTTGTGCCACTAAAGGAAGCTCAGTGCATGGTGTATCATAATAATAAGAAATACTGTCTCAATTTAATTCCTGGCTGTTTTGGTAGACTACCAGGTTTGATTGGTACTTGGAGAAAGAGGACTCTGAAGCAAATTCAGTGTGTTATAAGCAGCCTTGCATTTGGACTATATGACAGCAGATTCAGTAGTGCTAGAGGTATCACGTTTAAATGATAAAATGTTACATAAATTAAAATGTTACATAGAGTATCTGGAAAATTGGATAGGAGAATTCTAGTACGGACTCCTAGGGTTCTTGAAAGAGCTATAATTCCTGTAACAGATATTACCACTTTTTAAAAAAGAAACTAAATGCCTGAATTTGGGACACCAAGTTATTATTGTGAGTTACACATCATGAACTGGGTATTATAAGACCCACAAAATCACAAGGTTGGACAGGCTTACAGGTATCTGGAGGGCACAAGTAGGTTACACATGCAGGTGACCTACATTTCATGTCACCTACTCTTGTACCAATACCTATCCCTGGGCTTACTTCATGGTTAGATTGATTTGACATGTTAATATCACCTGAAAGTGGACCAGAGTTACCTGACAGCCTTTCCAGGGATAGTCCTGAAAGACTGGGAAGAGGGAAAGTCTTCCAAGAGTGTGTATCTCAGAGCAGTACTCCTGGTCATTAACTTTTTGAGGAGGGAGAAACAGCATAAAGTAAGGATATGCACTGACTCTTGGGCAGTGGCCAATTGATTATCTCATTGTTAAGAGGCCTAGGTGACGCAAGATGGAAGAATGAATACCAAAAATTATAGGCATTCAGATGGAACTATAGGATGGGACACAAAACGTGTGGCTCTTTGTGTTTCACATCAGCGCTCACCAGTGTAGAATGACTGTATGTAGTGAAAGTCAGCCAGACTGTTCTGTCACCCCACTGCTGCTTGTGCATTGGACTCATTAATGGAGTAGTTACAGGACCAGTCGTAAAAGATATGCAAGAGTCCAATAGCATTGCACTTCCTCTCACCAGGATTCTTCTTGCTGCTGCAGCTGTTGAATGACTACCTGTCAACAACGAATGCTGAACTCAGTATTTGTAGTATGTGCTTTATGTAATTTTATGTAACTTTAGCCTTTGCTGAATTAGAGGATCTGGTACAAGATTAGGTATGCTTCAAGTAAGGGACACAGTAAAGATTCCATAAACCTAAAGCTCCAATGTTGCAATGTTGACTGATAATTATGGGCTTCTCATGCTGGGAGACCCTCAAGAAAAGAAGGGAGATACTATACTGTCAGGAGTAATGACTGATTATCATGAGGAGCTAGGTTTGCTACTGAATAATAGGAGAAGAGAGAAGTATGCCTAGAACATAGAAGGTTCACTGTGCTATTTTTGGTACTTCCATGAATTCACGCAATTGCAGTCATGGTCTGACTGGGGCCTGGTAACTAGGGAATTCCCTCTTGGAAGTGAAGATCTAGGTAACTTCATGGAGAGTGGAAATTAAATGAGCAAAAGTTCTAGCCAAGCTAGAAGGAAAATAGAATAGTTACACATTTTTATTTTTTTATTTTTAGAAACTGGTTTGCCCCACGTCAAAGAATAGGGTAGGATGTAGTGCCCTTGCCTGTATTTTCTCACTACTTCCATACATCCAGATGGTTTCCTGGTGCAAGCACCTCCAACTCTGTACCTGAATCTTTCTTTGGTCATGGGTGTGTGATTGGGTAATGCTAGTGGGAATGGGACAAGAAGTGCAAGGAATCATACATCCCCATGACAAACAACTCATTATGGACAAGAGTTGGCATATAAATGCCCCACTCCCTTTGTGTGCATGGGTGGTCAGAGTCCATGTGTCCATGAACCCTGAGTAATCTGGGTACCCTCTCATAACTGAAATAAACTTTACACTTACCAAAATTTTACTACTTAGTTCAGGGGTTGAAAACTCAAATGCACACAGAGAACAGACAAGTAAGGAAAATGAATTATGATTCAATAGGAAATAGTAGGGACTCTGATGAGCAGGAGAGGTTTTTTTGCAATATTTCTGATTTTGTTTTCCTAAAGAAATGAGAAAGCAATTTTTTTGGGTAAAATTTTGTGATATCTAAATGTTGGCAACTATTTTCAAATTATAAAAATATCTGTACAGGTCTTTTGTGGAACTTAGCCCAGACAATTAGCTGTTTGCCACTTCTGGTCTCACCTAGTCTCACCAAGTCTAGATACTGTGTAGATACTCTGACAATATATTTTGGATAGGTCCAGCTTTTCTGTAGTTTTATTTTGAAATTGTAACTTGATTTAGAAGATATAATCTAATGGAGAAAAGATAATCATCATCTTATGTTGTTTAATTCAGATTGTCAAAGCAAGGAAGACACATTTAGAACCTCTTAGAAACCTATGGAAGAGCTGACTGTGTATTTTTAGTCTATGTAATGCACATCTGAGAGAACAGATTGAATCATTGCTACCTGTCCCCTTGGAATATGGTTTAAGAAAGAGTTAACTTAAACCTCTCCTGCCAATATGAGCTATTATTATACTGTATAATATGTAAAAAATTAGGTGTTAAAACAATTACTAATGACCATCTGCCTAAATCCATGGAGTTAAATCAGAGTAGGTTCCTCATTCTGTTTATCTAGTTTTAATGTTCATGTAGGGGTGCTGGGGCTTAAGAGATTTTTCTCTCCTGCAATGGATAGCATAGCTGATGCTATGAATTAGGGCATATTCCAAAAAAAGTTTACATTTTTATAACATTTTCCATAAATGGAAGAATTTTGGATCAAAAATATGTGATAGCAAGTAACTCTAAGTTTCGAAGTCAAAATTGTTGCCATCACTTGGGTAATACTTGGGTATCTCTTAAAGGATGAATCCATGTTCTTTTGCCTCTTCCCCTCTAAATTAGCGGTGTTCAATAGAAAAATAATACAAGTCACATATGTATTTTATATTTTCTAGTACTCATTAAAATAGTAAATGGAAATATGTGAACTCAATTTTAACGTTTTATTTATTTATTTATTTTAAAAGATTTTATTTATTTATTTGACAGACAGAGATCACAAGTAGGCAGAGATACAGGCAGAGGGAGAGAGACAGGAGGAAGCAGGCTCCCTGCTAAGCAGATAGCCTGATGTGGGGCTCTATTCCAGGACCCTGGGATCATGACCTGAGCTGAAGGCAGAGGCTTTAACCCACTGAGCCACCCAGGCGCCCTGTAGTGTTTAGATTTTAAATTGATGATTGCTGAATGAATGAACAAATAATAATTTTGCTCTTTATTTTGGTCTAATTCTTATGTCCTTTTTCCTTCAGTGTTATCTAGGATGACAATAGAGGTTGCTTCTAAGTCTGAGTCATGCTAATCTTACAATGTCGGTTCAGTACTATTGCCTTTTAGCAATACAGTAGTTTTCTAGATCCATGCCTTTCATGTTCACATAAACATCTTTTCTTTTTTTTTCTCAATTGAACTTTCTTTATATACCATTCTCAATTCTTCTCAGATTTCTTTTATTCTACATAATGAGAACATCATGATGAAGCATAATGGTCTAATATATGTGTATTGAAATCCAGCCTAGTCCACGATAATATTTCAGTTTTATTTAATTTACTTTGAGTTCCTCATGTTAAAATTAAAATTAAAATCCAATATATCTCATGTGTAAAAAGAAGAAAATAATCCAAATTTAATAGTTTCAAAACACCCACATCAAATTTGGAGTGGTGAAAGCCAATTAACATCTAAAGATCTGACAGGCTTAAATTTTTTTTTTTTCTCTCAGACTCTATTACTCACTGTGTTTTGGGTGAAGAAAGTAAGGGACACATGGAGTGTACTTTAAACGCAGAGCTCAAGGATTTTATTTATTTGGGCAGATGTGTAGTATTTTGTTGTTACTTCAGTTGCTGAAGATGACCACCACCTTGAAATATTTTTAAGGATGTTTTCAGACTTGATTTTAAGGAAGTTTTCAGACTTGATGATCACAAAATCTGACATTTAGGCAGTAGTATAATAGTGTAAAGGAGTGAAGAGAGGAGAAATAAACCTAAGCAAGAAATAGAATGTTGTGGTCTAAGTGTTTTATAGTGTGACCAACTCTCAATTATCCTTAGTACTGAGAGCTGCAGACATAGATAATTATCTATTTATAATCCAAAAGCCTTCATTTAATAAACAGTTTCCATATCCTCTTCTATGAGAACTACTAACAAGAACCAGAATAGACTGGTTTGTGTTTCAGCAGATTTTATTTCTTCTGCCCAGGTTTGGGTGGGGTTGCTAATGAGCAATGTGTTGTTCCGAAGACCAGGAACCAGAGGGATAATCAATGAGAAATCGGTGGTGAGTAGAGTCCACAGTTGGATAATCAGCCTCAGAATAATATGGAGTTTTAACTGTGTGTCCCTTAGGAAGAGAGAAATGAGCTCTTTTGTGATTCTTGATTGTTACAAAATATCTGCCCTCTCCTCAGAATCTTTACATTATAGAAACGTACTCTGTCTATCCCAGTGGGTTGGAAAACTAGAAATAGATCTTATGTAGTTATCATAGTTAATCTGAATAGCAGCTTATTTTTTGGAGTTTGCTGCACTTGAGTTCTGCACCTTCCTGTGTTAACAGCCCACATCATGGCTGGTTTGGTTTAGTTTTGATACCCCACTATCACCACAATGAGAATAAGTGATCCAATTTCCTTTGAAGGGATTCCTTATCGGGAAAACAACTGGCGCCTGAGAACCTTTCCTATGCATGTATAAAGGCAGTTAAACATTGTTTTTTGCCTCAAAACAGGGTGGAATTCCAAAATACCACAGAGAGAGAAAACCATGTTTTGCATTTAAGGTTAAGGGCAGTACTGCATAATCTGTGTACATTCAAATAAACATTTTTTCCCCACTCGAACAATTGCTCTGTAATTAAATGTAAATGCCCCATTCCCGCATAATATATCCGTGCCTGAACACACCAATAATATCCCCATGGAACCTTCTGACATACCATCCTTTTTTCTCTGCCTTAAACTGGGTGAGGAACTATAAAAACATTCCTGAAGCAGTCATGCAATTATCTCAGGTCTTTGGCCTACAGCCTGATAGAAGCTAGACCATGTCTAAATTAACTCAGACTCCAAGCAAGTAAGAGACAGAGGCACTTAGGACATGGAAGAGTAAAATCCGAATAAGACAGAGGCACTTAGGACATGGAAGAGTAAAATCCGAATATTGAAACTGCTCATAGTCATTCAGTGTGCACTGGAGACTTGAGTGAAAGGATTATCAAAAGCTTGAGTAAAGGGCTAATTTTTTTAGGTTTGAAAGGAAAAGCACATTCACACACATAAAAAAACTCCTCTATATTCCCATTAAAAGCTGACTGTGTTGTTAAAAAGTTAACCATGAGAAAGATACTCTGGATATGAAAGATATTTTCTTTTTGTGAAATTTTAATAGAATGCAAACTTCAGTAAAAATGCCTGATTAATCCATATGGTTCTATTTCATTGATTGTTCTTTGAAAATATAATAACTTCATGAGTAATTGGAATAATGGAGACTATATTTACAAGTGACCAAATTAAATATGGAAGTAATATATTTTTTCAAAGTCTTCCCCCTCCCATGGTCATATATGTAACAAAACTTTGAAAAATAGCATGTTTTACATTACAGATGATTCTTGGCAGAGTAAAGCAAAAATAGACAGTATTCAGATGGGCACATTTTACTTTTGAAACTCTTCTGTGATCTATTACAATATAGATAGTTCAGAAATGTATGTGAAGTAGATGGACTACATAGGCTGGAAAGACATGAAGTAGAGATGGAAAGTGTGGAATGCTTTTTCAAGAAAATTTTTTGTGAAGTTTTTTGGGGATTAAGTACCCAGAGTTTGGTTTTAGTTGGCAGAAAAATTGCTCTTTTTTTTTTTTAAAGTTTAAGGAAGCAGCTGCTACTAAGGGTTAGATTGAGGGCAGTGGAAATGAAGGAGACTGCAAAGGGGCCTAACTAAGGGAATATACTAGGGAATGAGATTCAAGGCAAAGGACGGAGAGGAAAGCAAAGAGGAACAAATGATGCCATAAAGTTTGGGAGAAGAGAAATTTGCATTTGAAGACCTTGATGAGATAAACAAAACAAAACAAAACAAAACATCATTTAGGAAAATAAACGGCAGAAGTGGGGTAAGGGCATTAGGATGATAATGAAGTTTAGAACACTTGCTACAAAAATGGGAAAGTAGCAGGAAAAAAAAAAAAACAACTTCCATATTTCCAACTACAGTCCTCTCTAAAACTTGGCTTAGAGGTAGAGAAGTGGATCGATCCAAGACAGAGGCCTTGAGTAGTTGTGGCAGGAGGACAAAAAGATGAAAAAAAATTGAGGATGCTAATAATAAAGGGTGTAAGATTTGAAGAGAATTAAATTGGGAAGACAAAAAGAAGATTCAAGGAACTGAGATCTCAGTGAATTTCAGGTGAATTTACTGGGAGTGAAGCAACAGAAAATGGAAGATTTTCTTCTGAGTAAAATACTGATGTTTAAGGTTTTCAAGGAGGAACTGGGTGATGACAAGGGCCAGTGTACAGCCAAGACAGTGGGTTGCTTCCATCCACATTCTTTTATATACATATGGAAAAGATCAAGAAGGAGGAGTTTTACATCATCTGCTTCCTTAAAGGCATCATGGTACAACACACTAGAAAGGCACTAGAGAGACACATGGGTCCTGGCCCTGCTGCTGCACAATTCTCAGTCTCCTCTTTGATAAAGTGGTTGTGAAAATATGTTACACTCCTGTTTCAGGTGTGCTGTGAAGAATAAATTTACGTGCAAGTTCTTTGAAAGTTGCAAAGCTCTATGTACATGTTGAACATTGTTAAGGAGCCGATTTTTTAAGGATTTTATTTATTATTTAGTAGAGAGAGAGAACACAAGCAGGCAGAATGGCAGGCAGAGGGAGAGGGAGAAGGAGAAGCAGGTTCCCCACTAAGCAGGCAGCCTGACATGGGGCTCAATTCCAGGACCCTGAGCTGAAGGCAGATGCTTAACCAACTGAGCCACACAGGTGCCCCAAGGAACCAATTTTTAAATATAATGGTGACTTTACTGTGAGCTGGGATAGTTAGGAAATCTTTTAACAAATAAAATACAAGTCCTAATTATTGGAATTTAATTATTTTCAGAGTCTGAAACCCTGCCTTGAAAGTCCTTAGCCTGAACCCCAATTCCCAGCCCTCGTGACTACCAAATGAAGGCTAAAGACTTGTTAGAAACTAAAGGGATCACCTGTTGTCAAAATCCTACCAACCATTCACTTGACCCAGAGTATTGCCGCTGCCTGGAAATTCTTATTTTCGTAGCCTAATTGCTACACTAGGCCCCAATGTATAAAGATACTGGCTTGGATTGAGACTGATTTGCTATGATACACCACCATTGGTCATTTATTTGGACCTTTTTCAACAAGCCTTGGTGTGATCCTACATGGCTATGGGATGAGGTGATAATTTAAACGGTTTTTAAACAAGGAGGAAAACAACATGGATGAATTTCCTTTTGAGGGAGGTAATAACTGAGGTCACAATATTTTTTTGTCTTCTTCAAAGTGTGTATTTCAAAACTCTTATATATAATTAGTTTTATCTGATGTGTAGGTTGATATAGATACTGCTTGATACATAGTATGAATTTTGTGATAGGTGGAATACTGCAACATTAATTGCCTTAAGGTCTATCTTTAAAACTAGTGAAAAAAATAACCTTGTTATGAGAATAAATTTGGGATGAAATCATAAAAATTTTTAACCTTTTATAGATGCCAATAAAAATAAACAATGAAATTGCTTTTTCTGACCCATTCTGTCTTATAGGCAATTTTACATTCATTTGCAAATGTTACTCCAGAATAAAACAATTATATTTGGTGGAACACATATGGAAGTTGAGACCCTGATGCTCCATCCTCCTTTCAAAGCCCCCCTTCTTTCCCTCTCTAACTTACATACACAGAAACCATCAATAGATTCCAGCTGGCTATCTGTACTGAAATAGTTCAAAAAGAAAAGAAAATCCCAATTCAAAAACATTGCTAATGATCTGTTTGATAAAACAATGGAATTTTAAGTCTCTCTCAGTGACCCACAAAACAAACAAACAAACAAAAAACACAAAAGCAAAAACAAAAAAATCAGCTTAGCCAAGTTTTGTGCTAATGAAGAGAAATTTAGAGATCTCTTGCACTTTAATCTAATAGCAACAACACCACAGTTATTAACAGCAAGACCGGTGGAGTTAAACTTTACCTCACTGTCAGCAAAGAATGTGCTTGCTGCAGTGTATTAGGCTTTTCTTTGACAAGTTTAAGACACTATAATGAAGCAGTTGCATGGGACAGACAAAGTAATCCATCAGATAAATCACTTCTTTATCCTATTCATGCTTGTATTAGAAAGCTAAGTCCATGAAGGGGAATGGAGTAGGAAGAGATTTCTTTTATTATAGTGTTCTAAATATTTTTTTAATGGTCTAAGTCTTTGTATACATTGTATAAAGTATGATAAAGAGAAAGGCTTGTACTATGAAGTGTTTTACAAGTATAATTTAGGAGTAAAAAGCAATAATTAAAGCAAATTCTTGTGTCTGAATTCTCAGTTCTGCTGTGGACTGCACTGTGTCCCTGTAAAATTCGTAGGTCAATGACCTAACCCCCAGTGTGACTGTGTTTGGAATCACCTGTAAGGAGGTGATAAAGGTTCAATGAGGTCATAAGGGTAAACTCTAATCCAATAGGGCTGGTGCCTTTGTAAGAAGAGGAAGAAGCACTAGCGCTCTCTCTAGCTGTGCACACCAAAATCAGACTATCTAAGTACACATAGAGAAGGCAGCCATCTGCGAGCCAGGAAGAGAACTCTCACTAGAAACTGGAACCTTGATTTTAGACTTGTAGCCACCAGGACTACGAAAAAATAATTTCTGTTGTTTAAGTCAGTTGGTAAATACTTATGGTATATATTTATGGCATCCTGAGTTGACTAAGAAATAATTTGGTGCAAGAAAGAAATGGGGTGCAGTTCTTAACAAATACCTAAATATGTGGAAGTGGCTTTAGTAATGGATAGGGGTTCAAGGAGTTTTGAGGTGCATACTGGAGAAAGTCTAGATTGCTGTGAACAGAATGTTAGTAGAAATATGGCCATTAAAGTCCATTCTGGTGAGGTCTCAGATAGAAATGAATAGATTATTGAAATCTGGGGGAAAGACAATTCTTGTTGCAAAGTGGCAAACTACTTGGCTGAATTGTGTTCTAGTATTTCAAGGAAAGTAGAACTTTTGAGCCATGAAATTGGTTATTTACCTGAGGGTGTTTCAAAGCAAAATATTGAAGTTATGGTATGTTTTTTTCTGACTGCATGTAGTAAAATGTGAGAGGAGAGAAATAAATTGTAGAAGGAATAGATAAAAGGAACCAGAACTCAAAGTTTTGGAAAATTCTTAGCTTGTCTCTATTACAAAGCTTTGAAAAGAGTTTGGAAGAGAACTCTAACTGAGTCCAAAGGACTCAGCTAGAATATCATTTCAAAAAGAGATTATGAGATTATACAAGCAGAAACCTTGCCAATTTGAACTAAAAGGGAGCAGAGAAGGAACAAAATGAAAAAAAGGGGACTCTTAGATTCTACATGACAGGATGATAGAGCTATTCTGCTACTTTATCACTCAAGAAAAGAGAAGAATGACCTAGAAGGTGATTCAGAGATTATCAGGGCTGCCGCTCCTACTATGCCCATTGGGTAGGGCTGGATTCCCTTTTGTTTCCTCTTCAGTTTTGGCAGACCAGGATATTCTACCCAGTGCCTTGCAGGGAGCTAAAGGGGTGGACCTTTCCTAGGGAGCCCTGAATTTTATGCTGTTACTCCAGTGGGCCGGGAGGGTAGAGTTTTGAACCAAAGAGGATTATTCTCAAGCCTTCAAAGTCCAATGGTGTTTGCCTTGCTGGATTTTGGACTTGCTGGGATCCATCACCCCTTCCTTCTTCCCAATTTTTTTTTCTTTTGGAATGGGGATATCTACCCTTTGCTTATTGCACGATTGTATTTTGGAAGTGAATAACTTATCTGGTTTCACCGGCTTATGTCTGTGCTGGAATTTTACCCATATGTGATTTAGGTCACATGTTAGAGTCCTACCCCTATGATTTAGGTCATACATAGATGAGACTTTGGATTTTAGAGGTGATGTTGCAATAAGTTAAGACTTTTGGAGCTGTTGGGATTGAATGAATGTAGCATGTAAGAAGGACATGAATTTTGAAGGGTTAAGGTGGAATACTGTTTTTGAATTGTGTCTCTCCCTCAACTTTGTATGTTGAAGCTCTAACCTCCAATGAGACTATATTTGGAGATAAGACCTATGAAGAGGTGGTAAAGTTTGAAGGAGATCATAAGGATTGAGTTCACTGAGGAGAAGCTATGTGAGAAGGCAGCTCTCTGTAAGCCAGAAAGAGAGATTTCACTGATGTTGGACTTGTAGCCTCCTGAACTGTGAGAAAATAATTTTCTGATGTTTGAGCCATTGAGTTTATGGTATTTTGTTATGGTAGCCTAAGCAGACTGATACAAGTTCTCTTAATAAATATTTTTTGAGTATCTGTAGTGTTCTAGAAACTGTTTTTGGCAGTGGTCAACAAACTAAAGCTTGTGGGCAAAATTAGGCCTGCTGCCTGTTTTTGTAATTCAAGTTTTATTGGAATAAAGCCAGGTTCATTCCTTTACGTATTGTCCATAGCTGCTTTCACACTTCAATGATACAGTTGGGTAGTTAATTAGAATAGAGATTGTGTGGCTTATAAAGCCTAAAATCCTTACTATCTGACTCTTTACTGAAAAAAATAGGTATTTACTTCTTGTCTAGAATCTTGGAAGAGAAAAATCTGGTCTAGAATAGCAGTTGTACTCTACAAATATTCCAGACTCTAAAATGATTTTATTTCTTGGCAATTACTTAGAAGAAATAGTATGAAAGTGATTTTCTCTTTGAATTCAAAAGGCTGATTGGTTGAACTACCAGTCAGTCTCAGCCAGATGTGCTATTTTCTTTCATTGTCCCAGGAGAAAAGATTGACTATCAGTTCTTCAAGAATAAGAATGTCTTCAGGTAATAAAAACTGAGCCATGAGAGAACTATGGACTCTGAAAAACAATCTGAGGGGTTTGAAGCAGTGAGGGGTGGCAGGTTGGGGGAACCAGGCGGTGAGTATTAGAGAGAGCATGGATTGCATGGAGCACTGGGTGTGGTGCAAAAACAATGAATAATGTTATGCTGAAAATAAATAAATTAATAAATAAATTAAAAAAAAACCCTGAATGTTTTGTCTTTGAGTTTTAAAAATATTGTCCCATATGGTTTAATTTCTAACTTATAAAGCAGAGAACTAAGAGTGAGTCTATGACATAAATGGTAATGTGCAGCAAATGTTTAACAACAGGCTTTTTAACCAAAAACACCCCAATTTGTAACATTTGCCTGCTTCCATAGTGTGAATATTCCCACTGGCTGATTTCAAGCTACCTATATGTTGTCACTGAACATGGAATTTGGGAAGAGATGTGTAGTAGTTAACTATTCCACCAGACTGATAAAATGTATAAAGCAACTAGAAAGTTATGAGTTTTGAATTTTTATTTAATAAATATATAATCCATTTAACCCTCAGTATATAATTTAACTTTTTAAAAATTAACATATAATGTATTATTTGTCCCAGGGGTACAGGTCTGTGAATCGTTAGGCTTACGTACTTCACAGCACTCACCATAGCACATAGCCTCCCCAATGTCCATAACCCAACCACCCTCACATGCTGCCCCCCTCCACCTGGCAACCCTTAGTTTGTTTTGTGGGATTAAGAGTCTCTTATGGTTTGTCTCCCTCCCAATCCCATCTTCTTTCATTTTTTTTCCTCCCTATCCACCCCCCACCCCACTCTGCCTCTCAGATTCATCATATCACGGGGATCATATGATAATTGTCTTTCTCTGATTGACTTATTTCACTTAGCATAATACCCTCTAGTTCCACGTCATTGCAAATGGCAGGATTTCATTTCTTTTGATGGCAGCATAGTATTCCATGTCTGTGTGTGTACACACACACACACACACACACACACACATATATGCACACCACATCTCTTTATCCATTCATCTGTTGATGGACATCTAGGTTCATTTGGGTGCACGTGCCCTTTTGGATCACTACATTTGTACCTTTAGGGTAAATACCCAGTAATGCAATTGCTGGGTCGTAGGGTAGCTCTATTTTCAACATTTTGAGGAACCTCCATGCTGTTTTCCAGAGTGGTTGCACCAGCTTGCATTCCCACCAACAGTGTAAGAGGGTTCCCCTTTCTCTGCATCCTCGCCAGCATCTGTCCTTTCCTGACTTGTTAATTTTAGCTATTCTGACTAGTGTGAGGTGATATCTCATTGTGGTTTTGATTTGTATTTCCCTGATACCAAGTGATGTTGAACATTTTTTCATATGTCTGTTGGCCTTTTGGATGTCTTCTTTGCAGAAATGTCTGTTTATGTCCTCTGCCCACTTCTTGATTGGAGTTTGATAAGCTCTTTATAGATTTTGGATACTAGCCCTTTATCTGATATGTCATTTGCAAATCCTCTCCCATTCTGTCAGTTGTCTTTTGGTTTTGTTAACTGTTTCCTTTGCTGTGCAGAAGCTTTTGATCTTGATAAAGTCCCAATAGTTCATTTTTGTCCTTGCTTCCCTTGCCTTTGGCAATGTTTCTAGGAAGAATTGCTGTGGCTAAGGTCGAAGAGATTGCTGCCTGTGTTCTCCTCAAGGATTTTGATGGATTCTTGTCTCACATTGGGGTCTTTCATCAATTTTGAGTCTATTTTAATGTGTGGTATAAAGAAATGGTCCAGTTTTATTCTTCTACATGTGGCTATCCAATTTTTCCAACACCATTTGTTGAAGAGGCTGTCTTTTTTCCATTGGACATTCTTTCCTGCTTTGTCAAAGATTAGTTGACCATAGAGTTGGGGGTCTACTTCTGGGCTCTCTATTCTGTCTATTGATCTATGTATCTGTTTTTGTGCCAGTAACATACTGTCTTGAGGATGAAAGCTTGTAATAGAGCTTTGCAGTTTGGAATTTTGATGTCACAAACTTTGGCTTTTTTTTTTTTTTCAAGATTCCTCTGGCTATTTGAGGTCTTTCCTGGTTCCATATAAGTTTTAGGATTATTTGTTCCATTTCTTTGAAACAAATGGTTGGGATTTTGATAAGGATTGCATTAAACATATAGATTGCTTTAGGTAGCATAGACATTTTCACATATTTGTTCTTTCAACCCATGAGTATGGAACATTTTCTCATTTCTTTGTGTATTCCTCAATTTCTTTCATGAGTACTTTATAGTTTTGTGAGTAAAGATTCTTTGCCTCTTCGGTTAGGATTATCCTTATGGTTTTGGGTGCAGTTGTAAATGGGTTTGAATCCTGAATTTCTCTTTCTTCTGTCTTGTTGTTGGTGTATAGAAATGCAACTGATTTCTGTGCATTTATTTTATTTATTTTTTTATTTTTAAAGATTTTATTTATTTATTTGACAGACAGAGATCACAGGCAGGCAGAGAGGCAGGGAGAGAGAGAGGGGGAAGCGGGCTCCCTGCTGAGCAGAGAGCCTGATGAGGGGCTTGATCCCAGGACCCTAAGATCATGACCAGAGCCAAAGACAGAGGCTTTAACCCACTGAGCCAGTCAGGCACCCCTGTGCATTGATTTTATATCCTGACACTTCTAGAAGATTTGGAGTGGAGTCTTTGGGTTTTCAACATAAAGTATCATATCATCTGCAAAGAGTGATAGTTTGATTACTTCTTTGCCAATTTGGATGACTTTAATTTCTTTTTGTTGTCAGATTGCTGAGGCTAGGACTTCTAGTACTATGTTGAATAGCAGTGGTGATAATGGACAATCCCTGCCATGTTCCGGACCTTAGTGGAAAAGCTCTCAGTTTTTCTCCAGTGAGAATGATCTTCTCTATGGGTTTTCCATAGATGGCTTTGATGATGTTGAGGAATGTACCCTCGATGCCTTCACTTTGATGAGTTTTGATCGAGAAAGGTTGCTGTACTTTGTCAAATACTTTTTCAGCATCTATTGAGATTATCATATTTCTTTCTTTTATTAATGTGTTGTATCACATTGATTGATTTGTGGATGTTGAACCAGCCTTGCAGCTCTGGAATAAATCCCATTTGGCCATGGTGAATAATCCTTTTAGTATACTGTTGGATCATATTGGCTACTATTTTGGTGAAATGTTTCACATCTGTGTTCATCAAGGTTATCGGTTTGTAATTATCTTTTTTGACGGGTTCTTATTTTTTTTTTTTTGAAGGCTTCAGGAAAGAATTTATTATGCAGAAGTGTAGGATAGGGGTTGGAGTCCATCATTGAAGAGCAGGCAAGCACCCTGTCACCAGGACACCTCAAAAAATAAACAGGTTTTGAGGCAACTTTGTAATTAGAGATAAATAATTGAAAAAGCTATATATACATACTCGGAAAAGCTTATCCCTGAACAAATCATTTTCTTCCTACCAAGAGGGCTGTTTTTGAAACTTTATCCAATAAAATTCTTAAGATTTCAGCAGGCAACATTGTTTACAAAACAATTCTTTGTTATATGTCACACTTCATAAAACTGGAGATTACTCTTCATAATAGGTGGTATGGTGTCTCCAAATCCAGGCATACCTGGCATCAAATCTGCAGGAAGATAAGCCACCTTCTTTTTTTTTAAATTTTTTATTTTTAATAAACATGTAATATATTTTTATCCCCAGGGGTACAGGTCTGTGAATCGCCCGGTTTACAAACTTCACAGCACTCACCAAAGTACATGCCCTCCCCAATTGTCTCCCTCCCAATCCCATCTTATTTCATTTATTTATTCTTCCCTTACCCCCTTAAGCCCCCATATTGCATCACCACTTCCTCATATCAGGAAGATCATATGATAGTTGTCTTTTTCCGCTTGACTTATTTTGCTAAGCATGATACTCTCTAGTTCCATCCACGTTGTCGCAAATGGCAAGATTTCATTTCTTTTGATAGCTGCATAGTATTGCATTGTGTATAATACCACTTCTTCTTGATCCATTCATCTATTGATGGACATCTAGGTTCTTTCCATAGTTTGGCTATTGTGGACATTGCTGCTATAAACATTCGGGTGCACGTGCCCCTTTGGATCACTACATTTGTATCTTTAGGGTAGATACCCAGTAGTGTTATTGCTGGGTCATAGGGTAGTTCTATTTTCA
Organism: Mustela nigripes; assembly: GCF_022355385.1. Lineage (NCBI taxonomy): Eukaryota > Metazoa > Chordata > Mammalia > Carnivora > Mustelidae > Mustela > Mustela nigripes. The sequence continues at coordinate 187,593,870 of NC_081557.1, read as the reverse complement.
ACATTTTGAGGAACCTACAAGTTGTTTTCCAGAGAGGTTGCACCAGCTTGCCTTCCCACCAACAGTGTAGGAGGGTTCCCTTTTCTCCACATCCTCGCCAGCACCTGTCATTTCCTGACTTGTTAATTTTAGCCATTCTGACTGGTGTGAGGTGATATCTCATTGTGGTTTTGATTTGTATTTCCCTGATGCTGGGTGACATGGAGCACTTTTTCATGTGTCCGGTGGCCATCTGGATGTCTTCTTTGCAGAAATGTCTATTCATGTCCTCTGCCCATTTCTTGATTGGATTATTTGTTCTTTGGGTGTTGAGTTTGCTAAGCTCTTTATAGATTTTGGATACTAGCCATTTATCTGAT
>NC_081557.1:187592874-187593411 GCF_022355385.1 Mustela nigripes | reverse complement strand
TGATATCTCATTGTGGTTTTGATTTGTATTTCCCTGATGCTGGGTGACATGGAGCACTTTTTCATGTGTCCGGTGGCCATCTGGATGTCTTCTTTGCAGAAATGTCTATTCATGTCCTCTGCCCATTTCTTGATTGGATTATTTGTTCTTTGGGTGTTGAGTTTGCTAAGCTCTTTATAGATTTTGGATACTAGCCCTTTATCTGATATGTCATTTGCAAATCCTCTCCCATTCAGTCAGTTGTCTTTTGATTTTGTTAACTGTTTCCTTTGCTATGCAAAAGCTTTTGTTCTTGATAAAATCCCAATAGTTCATTTTTGCCCTTGCTTCCCTGGCCTTTAGCAATGTTCCTAGGAAGATGTTGCTGCAGTTGAGGTCGAAGAGGTTGCTGCCTGTGTTCTCCTCAAGGATTTTGATGGATTCCTTTCTCACATTGAGGTCCTTCATCCATTTTGAGTCTATTTTTGTGTGTGGTGTAAGGAAATGGTCCAATTTCATTTTTCTGCATGTGGCTGTCCAATTTTCCCAACACCATTG
>NC_081557.1:187565553-187587874 GCF_022355385.1 Mustela nigripes | reverse complement strand
GGGGGGAGAAAGGGGATAAAAAGAGGTTCAAAAAGGAAGAAAGAAAAAAAAAAGAGAAAAAAAAGAAAAGAAAAGAATTTAAAAAAAGAAAATAAGCAAAGAAAAATATAAAAAACAAACAATATATATATTAGATAAACTATTTAAAAAACGTTAAAACTGAAACAGAAAAAAAAATTTTACCCAAAGGCGAGAAAAAAGAAAAAAAGAAAAAGAAAAAGAAAAAAATTAAATTAACTGCAAGACTAAAAAAAAAAATCACAGGGAGATAGCCATGAGTTCTGTGCTTTGCTCTCTCCTCCTCTGGAATTCTGCTGCTCTCCTTGGTATTGAAACCACACTCCTTGGTAGGTGAACTTGTTCTTGGCTAGATTTCTTGTTGATCTTCTGGAGGAGGGGCCTGGTGTAGTGATTCTCAAGTGTCTTTGCCCTAGGTGGAATTGCACTGCCCTTACCAGGGGCCGGGCTGAGTAATCCGCTTGGGTTCGCTTTCAGGAGCTTTTTTTCCCTGAGCGCTTGGAGGACGGGTATACAAATGGCGGCCTCCTGGTCTCCGGCCCGGGGGAGCCGAGAGCCTGGGGCCCCACTCCTCAGTGCGCCCTCAGAGAACAGCGCCCAGTTACTCCCGTCTGCCTGATTCCGGCCGTGCTCTGAACTCACCGAGCCTGTGGCTGGTTCAAGGTAACACCGACCTGTGATCTTACTGTCGGCTCTGTCTCTGTAGCCAGCTTTCCCGTTCTAATACCCGCAAGCTCTGCGACACTCAGACACCCCCGATCCTTCTGTAATCCTGCGGGACCTGAGGCCACGCTGACCCCGTGTGGGCTTCGTCCAGGCTTAGCCACTGGAGCGATGTCCTTCAGTGGAACAGATTTTTAAAAGTCCCGATTGTGTGCTCCGTTGCTCTGCCGCTTGCCGGGAGCCAGCCCCTCCCCCCGGGGTCTATCTTCCCGTTGCTTTGGATTCACGTCTCCGCCAGTCCTCCCTTTCAGAAAGTGGTTGTTTTTTTGTTTCCTGAATTGCTGTTATTATTCTCTTCTATCTGCCAATGGATTTGTGGGTGTTTGCAATCTTTAGATAAGCTATCTAGCTGATCTCCGGCTAGGTGATGTAGTCTCAGCCTGCTACTTCTCCGCCATCTTGACTCCTCCCCCGGTTTTCATTTTTTGCAAGTAGCTATCCAGTTTTGCTAACACCATTTATTGGAGAAACTATCCATTCCCCATTGTATAATCTTGGCTCCTTTGTCAAAAATGAATTGATCATATTTGTGTGGGTTTATTTCTGGGTTGTCTATTCTGTTCTATTGATATATATGTCTGTTTTCTTATGTCATTACCATCACGTTATGGTTATGATAGCTTTGTAATATAGCTTGAAATCAAGAAGTGTTATGCCTCCTGTTTTGTTCCTTATCAGTATTGTTTCAGCTTTTTGGCTCTTTTCTTTTTTTTAAATCAATTTCACTGTTTCTGGGGAAAATGTTATTGGAATTTTGATAAAGACTGAATTGACTCTATAGATGGCTTTGGAAAGTGTGGACATTTTAACAATATTAATTCTTCCTGTCCATGAACACAGAATATCTTTATTTATTTGTGTCTTCTTCAATTTCTTTCATCAGTGTTTTATAGTTTTCAGTGTATATATATTTTCCCTCCTTCATTAGTTTTATTCCTATGTATTTTTTTTGATAGTTATAAATGGGATTTTTAAAAATTCATCTTTCCATTAGTTAATTGTTGGTGTAGTGAATGGAGCTAAGTTTTTTGCATTGGTTTTGTATCTTACAACTTCAACTTTACTAACAACTTTTTGGTGGTATCTTTAGATTTTTCTATATATAATAATTCATCTGCACATAAAGATAATTTAACTTATTTAACTTATTCCTTTCTAATTTAGATTTCCTTTTTTTTTTTAAAGATTTTGTTTATTTATTTGTCAGAGAACGAGCGAGCACAGGCAGACAGAGTGGCAGGCAGAGGCAGAGGGAGAAGCAGGGTCCCTGCCGAGCAAGGAGCCCAATGTGGGACTTGATTCCAGGATGCTGGGATGATGACCTGAGCTGAAGGCCGCTGCTTAACCAACTGAGCCACCTAGACGTCCCTGATTTAGATTTCTTTATCTTGCCTAATTGCTTTGGCTATGACTTCTAGTACTATTTTGAGTAAAAGTGCCTAGTATGTGTGTCCTTGTCTTATTCCTGATCTTAGAGGAAACTCTCTCTTCTTTTTACCATTGAGTTTGATGTTAATTGTGGACTTGTCATATATGGCTTTTATTCTGTTGAAGGGCTTTTTCTCTTTTTCCTATTTGTTGAGTTTTTATTATGAAAGGATGTTGAATTTTGTCAAATAATTTTATTTTTGCATCTTGGCCATAGTTATGTGATTTTATCCTTCTTTCTGTTAATGTGGTATGCAATTGACTTGCATATAATGAACCATCCTTGCATCCCAGGAATAAGTCACACTTGATCAGGGTGAATGATCCTTTTAATGTATTTGGTTTGCTAATATTTTGTTGAGGATTTTTGCATTTATGTCTAACATGGATATTGGTCTTTAGTTTTCCTTGCTTGTAGCTTTTTTGTCTGGCTTTGGTATCAGAGTAATACTGGTTTTGAAAAATGATTTTAGAAGTATTCTCTCCCGTTCTATTTTTTGTAAGATTTTGAAAAGGATTGTTTCTACTTCTTCATTCAGTGTTTAGTAGAATTCACTGGTGAAGCTTTCTGGTCCTGGACTTTTGTTGGGAAGTTTTTGGTTACTGATTCAATCTGCATACTAGTAATCAGCCAATTCAGATTATTTATTTATTCCATATTCAAGTTTGGAAGATTATATGTTTCTAGGAATTTATCCATTTCTTCTAGATTACCCAGTTTGTTGGTGTTTGGTTGTTTATGGTAGTCTGTTACAATCTTTTATATTTCTATGTTATCAGTTTTAATGTCTCCTCTTTCATTTAGAATTTTATTTATATTTTTTTCTTTTTCTTTTGGAAGTTTAACTAAAGGCTTGTCAATTATATTTCTTTTTTTCAAAAAAACCATTTTTTAGTTTTATTCATTTTTTTTCTACTGTCATTTTGAGTTCTATTTCATTTATTTTGACACTGGTCTTTGTTATTTCCTTCTTTCTGTTAATTTTGGGCATATTTTGTTCTTCTTTTTTCTAGTTCCTTGAGGTATAAATTTAAGTTGTTTGAGATTTTTTAATCCTCATGTAGATATTTATCACTATTAACTTTCCTTTTAGATTGCTTTGCTGCATCCACAATTTTGGTATTATGAATTTCCATTTTCATTTGTTTATTTCAAGGTATTTTTTTTATTATGTTATATTAGTCACCATGCAGTACTTCATTAGCTTTTGATGTACTGTTCCACAATTTGTTGTTTGCATATAACATCTCATGCTCATTGCAATATATGTCCTCCTTGATATTCATCACCAGGATAACAGTTTCCCTTCCCTATCCCCTCTGATACCTTCAGTTTGTTTCCCAGAGTCCATAGAATTTCATGGTCTGTTTTCCCCTCTGATTTCCTCCCCCCTACATTTTCCTCTTCCTTCTTTTAATGTCCTCTTTGCCATTCCTTATATTCCACATATATGAAACCATATGATAATTGTTTTTCTTTGCTTTACATATTTCACTCAGCATGATGCCCTCTAGTTCCATCCATGTCAATACAAATGGTGGGTATTCATCCTTTATTTTTTTTTTGTAATTTTTTTAAAAGATTTTATTTATTTATTTGACAGAGAGAAATCACAAGTAGATGGAGAGGCAGGCAGAGAGAGAGAGAGGGAAGCAGGCTCCCTGCTGAGCAGAGAGCCCGATGCGGGACTCGATCTCAGGACCCTGAGATCATGACCTGAGCTGAAGGCAGCGGCTTAACCCACTGAGCCACCCAGGCGACCCGGGTATTCATCCTTTCTGATGACTGAGTAATATTCCATTTGTACATGAACCACATCTTCTTTATCCATTCATTTGCTGAAGGGTATCTCAGCTCCTTACACAGTTTGATTGTGAACATTGCTTCTGTGAACATTGCTATGAACATTCTTTTCACTATATCTGTATCTTTGGGTAAAAAATCTGTAGTGCAATTGCTGGGGCAGAGGGTAGCTCTATTTTTTACTTTTTGAGAAACCCCTACATTGTTTTCCAAAGTGCCTATATCAACTTGCATTACCACTGACAGTGTAAGAGGATTCCCCTTTCTCCACATCCTTGCCAACATTTGTTGTTTCTTGCCTTGTTAATTTTTGCCATTCTAACTAATGTAAGGTGGTATCTCATTGTGGTTTTGATTTGAATTTCCCTGATGGCTAATGATGTTGAACATTTTTTCATGTGTCTGTTAGCCATTTGTATGTCTTCTTTGGAGAAATGTTTGTTTATGTCTATCAAAATCCTAGAGGAGAATAGAGGCAGGCAGTAACATCTTAGATATTGGCCTCAGCAACTTCTTTCAAGACACATTACCAGAGGCATGGGAAACAAAAGCAAAAATGAACTATTGGGATTTCATCAAGATAGAAAGCTTCTGCACAGCGAAGGAAACAGTCCACAAAACAAAGAGGCAACCCACAGAGTGGGAGAAGATACTTGCAAATGACACTACAGATAAAGGGCTGATATCCAAGACCTATAAAGAACTTTTCAAACTCATCACCCAAAAAACAAATCATCAGGTCAAAAAGTACACAGAGAACATGTCTCAAGGTATTTTTAAAATTTCTTTTTTGATTTTTTTCTTTGACTCACTGGTTATTCAAGAACAGGTTATTTAGTGTCCACTATTTGTGATTTTTCCAGTTTTCTTGTAATTGATTTCAATTTTCTTACCACTATGGTTAGAAAAGATGCTTGATAGTATTTCAGTCTTCTTAAATTTATTATGACTTGTTTTGTGTTCTGGCATGATCTATCCTGGAGAACGTCCCATATATACTTGAAAAATATTTTTCTACTGTTGGATAGAATGTATATGTTAAGCCAATATATTCTAATATGTAGTTTAAGTCCAATGATTACTTATTTAAAGCCTGGTCCTGAGGCAGAAGCTTTTAAAGTATGCAGATGAAGTTTTTTCAGGGAAAGACTAAGAGATAGTTGATTTTGCCTGTTTTCTCTGTGCTGAGCCTAAGGGAGAAAGATGGTTAAGAATTGCTTCTTTGTTTGCCACAATACTGTGGAACTCATGAATGAAAGTTTCTTGGCTATCAGAGCCAGGAATTATGGGACCTATTCTTCGGCAGCAGCCTTGAAAGCTAGGGCATAGATGTGTGTACAAGCTCCTTTCAGGGAGATACTAGTAACTTGGAGCAGGTTGGAGGGGATGGGAGGGAAAAGTGCTTTTCCCAAGTGTCCAGGGACTATCACAGTGTCTGCTCATATGTCTGCTAAATTAGAAGCCAGGCCCTAAAGTAGAAGCTTCTAAAGTATGCTGGTTAAGCTTTTTCAGGGAAAAACTGGGAGATAGATGATTTTACCTATTTCCTCTATGCTAAGCCCTAGGGCATAGCATCCATGAGGGCTCATGTGCAGGTTCTAGAGTCTTGTGAGTTTTGTGAACACACAAATTTTTGGTTTTCTAGGTGTTTCGAGGTCCCATCCCTCTAGTGGAAGTCTTAAACTATTGGGAACTAGATAGAAGGTTAGAACCCTTTGCTTCTCACAGAGAACCTAGGAATTGTGTGTTCTCTATGATTATATAGTGCTGTGTTGGGAGTGGATATTATGGCCAGAAGGTGTCTCAGCCTTTCTTATTCATTTTGATATGGGTATTTTCACACTTGTCTGAAGTTGTAGGAATTGTTCCGCTAGTTAATGGATCTTTTTATTTCTAAAAAAATATTTTATTTTTTTATATAAAGGGTCACATGCTCTATCAACTGAGCGAGCCAGATCCCCCAGTTTCATGATCTTTTTCCAGAGGGAACTGCTCTGAACATTGGTGTGGGGAGAGAAGGTCATGAGCTTTCTCTGTCAGCATCTGGGTTGACTCTCTTGAGTGCCTGTTTTGTGTTGTGTTGTGTCCAGACAGTGGGAATATAGATGCAAATGCAATAAAGTTGCTACCTTTATGAAACTTACATCCTTTTGGAGAAGGTATAACATAATGTCAGTGGTTAGTTCTGAGAAGAAAATCACAGGAAGGTAAAGAAGATAGTGTCTAATAGGCTGTGGGAAGCTATTTATATAGGGTCTTCAAGGAAGGCCTCTCTGAAAAAAAAAGACATTAAAATAGAGACCTGAGGAAGTGAGGAGAGAGGATACCTGGAAAATATAGTGCAAAGTTCCTTAGGCAGAAGCATGACTGGTGTGTTCAAGAATCTTGGAGGAGTCTGTCCTGGAGGATGGTGAGAGAGGTAGAAAGTGGCAAATGGTCACTGAGACCAGATCATATAACTTTTGTAGGTTATGATCAGGAATTATATTTTACTCTGTGGTGAGAACCCATTGACCCATCATGTGAATTTAAATTAAAAACGTTAATCTCTCTGTAGTGTACAGAGTGGATTCTAGATCTAAGAAGAGAGAAAAAAAAAAGAAGCTGTGAAACTAGATAGGGACTGTTTAATAATAATACAGTTTAGAGAGATGTATTATTGATTGAGGGTCAGTGCTTTTCAACATAGGCTCCTCTTAAGGAGCTTCTAAAATATATCAACCCCAGAGTGACTCATGCAAAATCTGTTGGTGGGACCAAGAATTGGTAACTTTTAAATCTCCCCAAGTGATTTCAATGTGCATCTAAGACTAAGAACCACTGTCCAGGGTGGTAACCATGAAAGTGGTAAAAACGATTAGATTCTAACTATATTTGATAATTAGGAGTAATAAGTTTTTCTGTTCTTTTCTTTTCTAAAATATTTTATTTATATGTTTGACAGAGAAAGAGAGAGGGTGTGCAAGAGAGCACAGGCAGAGGGAGCGACAGAGGGAGAGGGAGAAGCAGACTCCTTGCTGAGCAGGGAGCCTTATGCAGGACTCAGTCCCAGGACCAGTAGATCATGACCTGAGCTGAAGGCAGATGCTTAATCAACTGAGCCACCCAGGCACCCCAAAAATATATTTTTATGTTAGATGTGGGGCATGAAAAAAAGGAAGGGGTGATTCCAAAATTTTATTTGGGCAACTGGAAAATAGTTAAATGACGAAATTTTTTCTTAAATCTAACCCAAATTTCTTGTTTTTACATACTTGTTCAATTGATTCAAAATACTGGATAGCATCATTTTCTGTAAGATATGATTTCGTGTACATTTTGGAAAGAAAAATGTATTTTATCTTCCATATAATATCCCAGTATATCAAGATGAGAAAGCAGAAACTGTACTAATTATTATAACAGAAAGACTGTAATACAGAAATTGATTCATCAGAAGATAGGCTAATTTAACAAGGCAAAAAAGAGGTAGAGAGAACACAAAGAGAACGCAACAGTAATTTACTACAGGAAGGAGCCATAATCCTTGGGGACGGGGAAACCAAGGAAAGAAGTTGGAGTTATCTGAACTTATAATCACAGAACCCAAGAACTTCAAAACCCTAGAAACTATACATTTGAGAAGAAAGTTGTATGTAGCTGTTGCTGTCATCCCAGGAGCTCTAAGGAAGGGCCTTGTGGAATTAAACTTTAGACTGCTTAGGGAAAGTTGCTGCCTGCCTGATTCTGGTACATTAAAGGTGGTATGATTAGGCTGATTTTGGAACTGTGGTTGGAACCAGCTTCTGCTGCTAGGGGTGAAATGCAGTTTCTGGAATGGTACCTTCAGGTGGAACAAGCAAATCAAGAGGAACAAGTCCATTTTCTTTTCTTTGTACCTTCCAATTTAGTATCTTTAATAGTAGAACTTCAGTAATAGAGAAGTAGCTGGCAAAGGATGTAGTTTGCTGAATCTCAGTCTCAGTATTACAGAGTATGTAAGTGTGAAGTTTAATAACTAGCTGTAGTCTATTCCTTTGACTACTTAGTATCCATGCACAACCTTCTACTCATATTTGAACTTCCATACACAGTAATAATTGTAATGCCCTAGTATAACAAGATGCAAATAACTTTATGTAAAAGAAGATGTTATCTTTTTCTCCAAAGAGAGATCATTGTTCCTAAAGTTACAGTATTCATCTTAGAGCAGAGGCGTGGTATCCATCATTTGGATGATGTTAGTTACTCCTAAGTTTAGTCATGTAGTCAACTTAATCTTCTTTGGGTAATTTGTGATCAAAGACTGTTAATCAGCAATAACCATTCTTATATAAAATCATAATGGAAAAGAAGAAGGAAGCAGATACTACAGTTTTAACTTTTGTAAGTGGCCACAAGGCCATAACTGGTGTTTATTATGTCCTTCTACTACTACCCTTACATCCTTCTTTTTTTTACTTTAACCAATACCTCTACTGGTCAGTGTTCTTTAGCTTGCAGAGTGACCTAAATCTTTATTGCTTGAAGTGTCTAAATTATCAATGACCTAGTTTTCTTTTATTTTACTGTATTTTTCTCTAACCTTTACTATTGGACATGGAACTTCTAATAGGTGTACCAGAGAATTCTCTAGTTTCTGTGTTTAGTCTTCTCTGTTCGCATTGTAAATCTAATTTTCTCTCAATGATCAGAATCTATCATCTCAGCCAGTAAAGTAATCTTACCTTTGCCTTTTCATTCAGTGTCTTTAGGAGCCCAAGTTAACCAAAGGAGTCTCAACTTAAATTCAGCAGAACCAATGTTGCTTCTCCTAGTAGAATTATTTCAATTCTATTTTGGAAACTTAGAGTTACGGATTAGTAGAGCTCAACATTTCTGAGTCCAGAAGTAAAAATTCTTCTGGTGAATAATTTTTAGTAAAGGAGTTATTCTCACTTCTTCCCCTTGATTCTCAGACCCATATATTCTTACTGTGGGAGAAATGGCTAACTCAAATAATATTCATTATCATTCATTATCATCAGGATTCATTAATCCTATAGGACAGAATCTATGCCTTTGAGAGGATTGTCTGCTGATTGGTACCATAATACAGACTTCAGTGAGCTTTTCCACAATTTACCATGCTAGGTGCTTCGGGGTAATGAAGTATTTAGATCAGTGAATTCATGGACAGAAGCCCATTGTTATATATCCTTATGGTTAAAGGGGTCCATGTTAGTAGCAATGTGACGAGTACCATGATGGTGAAGAAGGCATTTGCTATGTCTAATGATGTTGGTGCTAGGGATGTTAATTCCTATTTAGAATATGTGTCTGTGCTAGTCAGGACAAACCACATACTACTGCTAATACAAAGGATCTAATATTTAAACTCACGCTCAGGGAATAGTGACATTTTGGGGACCAAGCATTCTTCTCTGCTATTGGCAAATTTAAATACTCAAAGTTAGTTTATAGATAAGCCTTAGAGAGTGAAATTTCATGGTGTTGCACCCATTGATAGCCTCCATTCTTGCCACTGAGGCTCAATCTAATGGGTCTTTTGAGCAAGTCTTTGATGGTTAAATGAAGAGGGTGAATAACATCCATAAAACAAGTCTTCTATTTATCTAATTTTTTTTGAAAAAAATATTTTTTTATAAACATATAATGTATTATTAGCCCCAGGGGTACAGGTCTGTGAATTGCCAGGTTTACACACTTTATATTTACCTGATTTTTAACCCCCCCTCTGCCTGTAATGCTTTTTGGTGAGCAAACACATGAGACACAGATATCCCACTCTGGCCCGTTCTGGGAGATCCTTCCAATTACTTTCTCTGTACCTTCTTGTCATTAATCTTCTAGTGATGCTCCTTCAAATCCCCAATCATTCAGCTAAACAGCTAGCTACTGACCACTTTAGATCTGTTTTTCTGCATTTCTCATTCTATACAAAGTGGACAATGAGGTGAATTGCTTAAAGCACTATCCATAGGGAGGATACCTCACCACTGTCTTTTAGAGCCTTGTTGGATGGATATGCAATTTCAGCATTCCCCTTGCAGGTTGTGAGAGCATGTTTTTCAGAACCCTTTGTAAATCAGTTTTTTTCCTCCTCATTCAAATGATCAAAAGTAACTCCTTTTGAATTGTTGAGTGTGGATTAGGGGAAAGGATACAGGGAAGCAGGAGTAAATTATGTAGAAGTCTGAGTCACCTGCTCATACAACTAATTTCTGCTTTCCAGGTAAGCCCTGCCATTTATTTGCCACTTTCACTTGATGATGGTTTGCTCCATCACCTAAAATTGTAGCTTTAGAGAGATCATATAACTGGTTCACAATTGGCATCTGAGGTCACATGGCCCATAGTTAGGAATATAGTCTGTCAGAGCCCGGCAATAAATCAGGAGCCATTTTTGAAAGGGAAAATAGTTATATACAGGAGAAGGGGGCACCTAGTTGGAAGGAATGGGGGCACCTAGTTGGCTTGGTTGGTTAAGTTTTTGATTCTTGATCTCAGCTCAGGTCTTGATCTCAGGTTTGTGAGTTCAGGCCCTATATTGGGCTCTACACCAAGTGTGGAGCTTATGTTAAAAAAAGGCATGGTTTTGTTCTAAAATCTGCAGATTCTGTGCTCTAGTCACCATTTGAGATCTTGCTAGTGGCTTTATTCAGTATCCCTATTTGGTACACCACTAAGTATCATTGGATCTGTTGGATCATAAAGTCCAAGTGACCATCTGTATTGTAGTTTGGTCCTGCTGCAAAGCCTTTTATTGCTTTATGCTCCATGTACAACTGACAGCCTTTGGGGTTGCTTGATAAATGCGTCTAGGCAGTGTATTAAAATATGGTATATATTACCTCTAAAATTCAGAGACCTATGAAGCATTATACTCTTTTTAAATGGTAGGTGGGTTCAAGGTTCAGTAATTTGTCTTGCATTTGGAGGAAATGTACTAATATGTTCTAGACCACTGTACTTTCCCAAATGACAATTAGATAATAGGATCTTGAATTTTCATTTACAAATGGAAAGTTTTCTGTGCCATCCAAATTGTCTTAAGCCATGTAACTTCTTCAAAGTTACAGTTTCAAGGGCAACTTAAAGTACTGAGATACTCAGGAAATAGACTTCACAGGGTTTGACTTTTTTTTTTTTAATGAACTAGTTAAGTGGCCACTGATGGGAGTTATGCCATTAGGGAAACACCCAGCTGCTGATAGCAATTACATAGCATGCCTATAGACTATTCGTTTCCATTTTTTGCTTATTGCAATTGTCATCAATTGATCACAACCATCTTTTTGAGCTTGAATATTTTCTCTGTACTGACGTGGTTTAAACAAACCAATAAACTGGTAATAGTTAAAGCCTGTTAGCCTGTCCATGGAACTTTTGCATGAGAATCATTGAAGTGTTTCAAAAATTGCTATTTCCTCAAATCAAAATTACAGTTAGGTACCACCTCACAGCAGTCAGAATGACTAAAATTAACAAGTCAGGAATCGACAGATGTTGGCAAGGATATGGAGAAAGGGGAGCCCTCCTACGTTATTGGTGGAAATGCAAACTGGTGCAGCCACTCTGGAAAACAATATGGAGGTTCCTCAAAAATCTGAAAATAGAGCTACCCTATGACTCAGCAATCTTACTACTGGGTATTTACCCTAAAGATACAAATGTAGGGATCCGAAGGAGCACATGCACCTGAATGTTTATAGCTGCAATGTCCACAATAACCAAACTATGGAAGGAACCTAGATGTCCATCAACAGATGCATGGATAAAGTAGATGTGGTATATATATATACAATGGAATACTATGCAGCCATCAAAAGAAATGAAATAGTGTCTTTTGCAACAACATGGATGGAACTATGGAGGGTATCATGCTAAGCATAATAAGTCAATCAGAGAAAGACAATTATCATATGATCTCTCTGATATGAGGAATTTGAGAGACAGGGCAGGGAGTTCCAGAGGGTTTGGAGGGAAAAAAAAGAAACAAGATGGGATCAGGAGGGAGACAAACCATAAGAGACTCTTAATTTCAGAAAACAAAGAGGGTTTCTGGGGGTGAAGGGATGAGGTTGGCGTGGCTGGGTTATAGACATTGGAGAGAGTATGTGCTATGGTGTGTGCCATGAAACGTGAAGCCTGATAATTCACAGACCTGTACCCCTGGGACAAATAATACATTGTATGTTAATTTAAAAAAATTGATATTTCCTGCATGCCCCCCAGGGCCTCTTGAGTAAGAATGGGTGGGCTCAGGAATTTGTAATGTAGCTGGTATTGACCAAGACCACCATAATGGTTTTCAACTTGCTTAAACTCCAGACTTACTTCTTCCTAACTAACTAGCTAACTTCCTTCCTTCCCCTCTCTTTCTCTTCTTTTCTTTTTTTTCCTTTCATGTTCAGTTAGCCAGCATATAGTACATCATCAGTTTTTTGATGTAGTGTTCAATGATTCATTAGTTTTGTATTAACACCCAGTGCTCATCACAACACATGCCCTCCTTAATACCCACCACCTGATTACTCCATCCCTCCCACCCCTTCCTCTGTAACCCTCAGTTTGTTTCCCAGAGCCCAGAGTCTCTCACGGTTTGTCTCCCTCTCTGATTTCATCCCATTCAGTTTTCTCTCCCTTTCTCTATGGTCCTCTGTGCTATTCCTTATATTCCACATATGGGTGAAACCATACTATAATTGTCTTTTCTGCTTGACTTATTTCACGTAGCATAATCCCCTCCAGTTCTATCCATGTTAATGCAAATGGTAAATATTCATCCTTTCTGATGGCTGAGTTATATTCCATTGTATACATGGACCACATCTTCTTTATCCATTCATCTGTTGAAGGGCATCTCAGCTCCTTCCACAGTTTGGCTGTTGTGGACATTGCTGCTATGAACATTGGGGTAAATATGCCCCTTCTTTAAACTACATCTGTATCTTTGATGTATATACCCAGTAGTGCAATTGCTGGGGTGTAGGGTAATTCTCTTTATAATGTCTTGAGGAACCTCCATAAACAGACTTCTTTCAGATAAAGGCCCCTGATCTCCCTTTTCTTAGAGCATTTACTTTATTTATTTATTTACTTTTTTTTTTAAAGATTTTATTTTATTTATTTGACAGACGGAGATCACAAGTAGGCAGAGAGACAGGCAGAGAGAGAGAGAGGAAGGGAAGCAGGCTCCCTACTGAGCAGAGAGCCCGATGCAGGGCTCAATCCCAGGACCCTGAGACCATGACCTGAGCTGAAGGCAGAGGCTTAACCCACTGAGACACCCAGGTGCCCCGCATTTACTTTATTTTTAAAAATATTTAATTTGTTTATTTGATGGAGATATTGAGCCAGAGAGCACCAGCAGGGAAATGACAGAGGGAGAAGGAGAAGAAGGCTCCCTGCTCAGCAAACACAGGGGTTTTATTTTAGGACACTGGGATCATGACCTGAGCTGAAGACAAATGCTTAACCAACTGAGCCACCCAGGTGCCCCTAGAGCATTTACTTTCAAAAATTTGTAATTGTAGATTATCTCACTGCCCTTTCAAGATGTAAGTCTCCTAGCCTCTTGTCAGTTTTATAGCCTAAGAATGTCTTTCCTAAGGACCTGGGAACCATCCCATTTAAATGTAATCATCAAGAAAGAGAGCACCCCTACTGTATAGACTGTGTGGGAGGGTAGGAATGTTACTTCAGTTAATACCAACTAGTAACACAAATTGTCTAATCACATTGACTAGCCTTTGCACTAATGTCCTTCAGTGCTTATCCATTAGCTTACCACTGGGTTTAAATATTCCGCTTTTTGTTTCAGCAAAGTTGAGTTTCATTTCTCTCCCCTATTGTAGTAGACTTGAACAAAGTCTTCCTTAGTTGATTAGCTTGTTTGGTACAGTTTTTCTCTGACAGTTCCATAGATAATTTCCATTGATATTCAATACACGAAACACATCACTAGATACTGAAGAGTAAGTTTTAGGAAATTAGACAGTATAACACACACCCCCTCCAATGAACTCATTGCTATTTCTGACCCAATATCAGAAATAGCTTTTTCAATAGGAAGGTTTGGCTAAGTGAAAACTCTTGTTTTATAAGCCTGATGAAAGGTATTTGTGAGATGACTGGTTAGTGCCAGCAGTGTAGTTTGTAGTAATGACTCAGAATCATGCTGAATAAACAAGTGAATATTAGTGTAAGAGTAGAACTGGCTTAGAAAAAAAGAACTAGAATAACTATCAGCACCTAAATTTTGTCTTATTATACTGTAAGCTCAATTACTCTTCAAACCTTCCTGAGAAAAATTACTCCTATTAAAACCTGTTAGGTTTGTGATATAGGGGCTGACATATCCATTATGAAAGATCTCAGCCCTTCTTATATGTATGTACAGCAGTAGCCATAATACTGCATGCTCAGAGATTTGATAGGGAATGACAAAATAAAAATATTAAGTGGATCTTTCTAGCTATGTTAGTTGCCTTTCATTAACCTTTCATTAATGTGAAGTATAGTGAACAGGGAGGGTGCTCATCTATAGGACATTCCATGTTTTAGTTTCTTTATCTGCAAAATAAAGGAGGATTAAATTGCTTTTTAAATATTTCTATGCTATAGTATTTTATTTTATTATATTTTATTTTCAGCATAACAGTATTCATTATTTTTTTACCACACCCAGTGCTCCATGCAATCTGTGCCCTCTATAATACCCACCACCTGGTACCCCAAAACCCCCCGCCACTTAAAACCCCTCAGATTGTTTTTTAGAGTCTGTAGTCTCTCATGGTTCACCTCCCCTTCCAATTTCCCCCAATTCCCTTCTTCTCCTCTCTAACTCCCCATGTCCTCCATGCTATTTGTTATGCTCCACAAATAAGTGAAACCATATGATAATTGACTCTCTCTGCTTGACTTATTTCACTCAGCATAATCTCTTCCAGTCCCATCCATGTTGCTACAAAAGTTGGGTATTCATCCTTTCTGATGGAGGCATAATACTCCATAGTGAATATGGACCACATTTTCCTTATCCATTCGTCCGTTGAAGGGCAAAATAAAACAAAACTAGTATCTATTTAGTACACTGTAACTGAACATATTAGACAAGATTGGGCCATAGAAAACTGGGTGTTATACACAACTAATGAATCGTTGAACAAAAACTAATGATGTACTGTATGTTAAGTGAACATAATAATAAAAATAAATAAATAAAATATTAGAAACATTGAAAAAAAATTTCTATGCATTTGACTTTTTGTTTTCTACTCTCCTTTCTCAATAAAGGCCAATAGATCAATGACTCTATGATTCCGTGAAGCCAGACTCTTTTTTGAGGTGGTTTTAATGTTCACATAATCGAAAGATCCAAAAACTTGAGTTCAGTTAGAATTACTGTGTGAGATGATCGTTCTCAGTATTTTACTGATTTTTTCCTCTTCAAATGCAGGCCATATTGCTTTCCCGTGATTAAGTCAGATATGCCATTTAGATTACAATCAGGAGTATTAAAATGATGATGGATATTGAACCACTTGAGGGTAGAAGAAAAACATATCTTTGTTATATGGTCAATTTTGTTCTATTGTAAATAGAAATTTAATACTGCTATTTTGTTTTGCTATTGCAGAAACTACTTAAAATTCTATTTACTTTTAATTTGCATTCATGAAGATTTTTGTAATTCATATATTTAATTTAAATTAAATTAATTAACATATACTGTATTATTGGTTTCTTGGTAGAGATCAGTGATTCATCAGTTTTATATAATACCCTGTGCTCATTACATCACGTGCCCCCTTAATGCCTATCAAGTTTACCTCATCCCCCTACCTCCCTCCCCTCCAGCAACCACAATTTGTTTCCTATGATTAAGAGTCTCTTATGGTTTGTCTCCCTCTCTGATTTTGTCTTGTTTTGGTTTTTTCCTCTTTTCCCCTATGATCCTCTGTTTTGTTTCTTAAATTCTACATATAAGTGAGATCATATGATAGTTGTCTTTCTCTGATTGACTTATCTCCCTTAGCATAATACCCTCTAGTTCCATCTAGTCATTGCAAATGGCAAGATTTCATTTTTTTATGGCTAAGTAGTGTTCCATTTCATCCATATATATATATATATGAATCCCACCTCTTTTTTATCCATTCATCTATCAATAGACATCTGGGCTCTTTCTATTGTTTGGCTGTTGTAGACACTTCTGCTATAAACACTGGAGTGCAAATGTCATATGGATCACTATATCTGTATCTTTGGGGTAAATACCCAGCACTGCAATTGCTAGGTCATTGGGTAGTTCTGTTTTCAACTTTTTGGGGAACTTCTATACTGTTTTCCAGAGTGGCTGCACCAGCTTGCATTCTCACCAACAGTGTAAGAGGATTCCTCTTTCTCCACATCCTTGCCAATATCTGTCATTTCCTGACTTATTAATTTTAGCCATTCTGACAGGTGTAAGGCAGTATCTCATTGTGGTTTTGATTTCTATTTCCCTGATGCTGAGTGATGTTGAGCATTATTTCATGTGTCATGGCCATTGAGAATGACATTCCCTGTGGGCTTTTTGTATATGGTTTTTATGATACTGAGGTATATTCCACCTATCCCTACACTGTGAAGAGTTTTAGTCAAAGGATACTGTATTTTCCAGATGTTTTTTCTGTATCTATTGAGAGAATTATATGGTTATTGTCCTTTCTTTTATTAATGTGCTCTATCACATTGATTGATTTGTGAATGTTGAACCACCCTGGAATCCCAGGAACAAATCCTACTTGGTCATGGTGAATAATCCTTTTAAAGTACTGTTGGATCCTATTGGCTAGTATTTTGATGAGAATTTTTGCATCCATGTTCATCAGGGTTATTGGTCTGTAATTCTTCTTTTTGGTATGGGTCTTTGGTTTTGGGATCAAGGTAATGCTGGCATCATAGAAAGGGTTTGGAAGTTTTCCTTCCATTTCTATTTTTTTGAATAGCTTCAGAAGAATAGATATTAATTCTTCTTTAAATGTTTGAAAGAACTCCCCTGGGAATCCATCCATCCTGGACTCTTGTTTGTAGAGATTTTTGATTACTGCTTCAGTTTCTTTTTTGGTTATGGGTCTGTTCAGGTTTTCTATTTCTTTCTGTTTCAGTTTTTGTAGTTTATACATCTCCAGAAATGCATCTAGTTCTTCCAGAGTACCTAATATGTTGGCATATAGTTGTTCATAATATGTTCTTATAATTTTTTTATTTCTTCAGTGTTGGCTGTGATCTCTCTTGTTTCATTCATGATTTTATTTGTTTGGGTCCTTTTCTCTCTCTCTCTCTGTCTCTCTCTTTAATAGGTCTAGCTAGGGGTTTATCAATCTTATTAATTCTTTTAAAGAACCAGCTCCTGGTTTTGTTGATCTGTTCTACTGTTTTTTTCCCCCTTTGGTTTCTATTTCATTGATTTCTGCTCTCATATTTATTATTTCTCTTGTGCTGAGTTTAGGCATTAATTGGTGTTCTTTCTCCAGCTTCTTTAGGTGTAAGGTTAGGTTGTGTATTTGAGACTTTATTTATTGAGAAGGTTTGTATTGCTATATACTTCCCTCTTAGGACCACCTTAGATGCATCCCAAAGATTTTGAACAGTTGTGTTTTCATTTTTATTTGTTTCTGTAAATTTTTAAAATTCTTCTTTAATTTCTTGGTTGACAAACTCATTCTTTTTTAAATCATTTTTTCATTTTTAAAATTTTTTATAAACATATATTTTTATACCCAGGGGTACAGGTCTGTGAACCGCTAGGTTTACACACTTCACAACACTTACCATAGCACATACCCTTTCCAATGTCTATAACACCAACCCCCTTCTCCCAACTCCCCTCCTCCCAGCAACACTCAGTTTGTTTTGTGAGATTAAGAGTCACTTATGGTTTGTATCCCTCCCAATCCCATCTTGTTTCATTTATTCTTCTCCTACCCCCTTAACCACCAATGTTGCATCTCCACTTCCTCATATCAGGGAGATCATATGATAGTTGTCTTTCTCCCATTGACCTATTTTGCTAAGCATGGTACCCTCTAGTTCCATCCACGTTGTCACGAATGGCAAGATTTCACTTATTTTGATGGCTACATGGTATTCCATTGTATATATATACCACATCTTCTTGATCCATTCATCTGTTGATGGACATCTAGGTTTTTTCCATAGTTTGGCTATTGTAGACATTGCCGCTATAAACATTTGGGTGCACATGCCCCTTCGGATCACTACGTTTGTATCTTCAGGGTAAATACCCAGTAGTGCAATTGCTGGGTCATAGGGTAGTTCTACTTTCAACAATTTGAGGAACCTCCATGTTGTTTTCCAGAGTAGTTGCACCAACTTGCATTCCCACTAACAGTGTAGGAGGGTTCCCCTTTCTCCGCATCCTCGCCAGCATCTGTCATTTCCTGACTTTTTAATTTTAGCCATTCTGAACTGGTGTGAGGTGATATCTCATTGTGGTTTTGATTTGTATTTCCCTGATTCTGAGTGACATGGAGCACTTTTTCATGTGTCTGTTGGCCATCTGGATGTCTTCTTTGCAGAAATGTCTGTTCATGTCTTCTACCCATTTCTTGATTGGATTATTTGTTCTTTGGGTGTTGAGTTTGCTAAGTTCTTTATAAATTTTGGTCACTAGCCCTTCATCTGATATGTCGTTTGCAAATATCTTATCCCATTCTGTCAGTTGTCTTTTGATTTTGTTAACTGTTTCCTTTGCTGTGAAAAGCTTTTGATCTTGATGAAATCCCAATAGTTCATTTTTGCTCTTGCGTCCCTTGCCTTTGGCGATGTTCCTAGGAAGATGTTGCTGCGGCTGAGATTGAACAGGTTGCTGCCTGTATTCTACTCAAGGATTTTGATGGATTCCTTTCTCACATTGAGGTCCTTCATCCATGTTGAGTCTATTTTCATGTGTGGTGTAAGGAAATGGTACAATTTCATTTTTCTGCATGTGGCTGTCCAATTTTCCCAACACCATTTATTGAAGAGGCTGTCTTTTTTCCATTGGACATTCTTTCCTGCTTTGTCGAAGATTAGTTGACCATAGAGTTGAGGGTCTATTTCTGTGCTTTCTACTCTGTTCCATTGATCTATGTGTCTGTTTTTGTGCCAGTACCATGCTGTCTTGATGATGACAGCTTTATAATAGAGCTTGAAGTCCAGAATTGTGATGCCACCAACTTAGGCTTTCTTTTTCAATATTCTTTTGGCTATTCGAGGTCTTTTCTGGTTCCATATAAATTTTAGGATTATTTGTTCCATTTCATTGAAAAAAAAATGGATGGTATTTTGATAGGAATTGCATTAAATGTGTATGTAGATTGCTTTAGGTAGCATAGACATTTTCACAATATTTATTCTTCCAAACCAGGAGCATGGAACATTTTTCCCTTTCTTTGTGTCTTCCTCAATTTCTTTCATGAGTACTTTATAGTTTTCTGAGTATGGATTCTTAGCCTCTTTGGTTAGGTTTATTCCTAGATATCTTATGGTTTTGGGTGCAATTGTAAATGGGATTGACTCCTTAATTTCTCTTTCTTCTGTCTTGTCGCTGGTGTAGAGAAATGCAACTGATTTCTGTGCATTGATTTTATATCCTGACACTTTACTGAATTCCTCTATAAGTTCTAGCAGTTTTGGAGTGGAGCCTTTTGGGTTTTCCATATATAGTATCACATCATCTGCGAAGAGTGATAGTTTGACTTCTTCTTTGCTGATTTTGATGCCTTTAATTTCCTTTTGTTGTCTGATTGCTGAGGCTAGGACTTCTAGTACTATGTTGAATAGCAGTGGTGATAATGGACATCCCTGACATGTTCCTGACCTTAGCAAAAAATCTTTCAGTTTTTCTCCATTGAGAATGATATTTGTGGTGGGTTTTTCATAGATGGCTTTGATAATATTGAGGTATGGGCCCTCTATCCCTACACTTTGAAGAGTTTTGATCAGGAAGGGATTCTGTACTTTGTCAAATCTTTTTCAGTATCTATTGAGATTATCATATGGTTCTTGTTCTTTATTTTGTTAGTGTGTTGTATCACATTGATTGATATGCGGATTTTGAACCAACCTTGCAGCCCAGGAATAAATCCCATTTGGTCGTGGTGAATAATCCTTTTAATGTACTGTTGAATCCTATTGGCTAGTATTTTGGTGAGAATTTTTTCATCTGTGTTCATCAAGGATATTGGTCTGTAGTTCTCCTTTTTGATGGGATCCTTGTCTGGTTTTGGGATCAAAGTGATGCTGGCCTCATAAAATGAGTTTGGAAATTTTCCTTCGATTTCTATTTTATGGAACAGGTTCAAAAGAATAGGAATTTGTTCCTCTTTAAATGTTTGGTAGAATTCCCCCGGGAAGCCGTCTGGCCCTGGGCTTTTGTTTTTTGGGAAATTTTTGTTGACTGTTTCAATCTCCTTACTGGTTATGGGTCTGTTCACATTTTATATTTCTTTCTGGTTCAGTTGTGGTAGTTTATATGTCTCTAGGAATGCATCCATTTCTTCCAGATTGTCAAATTTCTTGGCATAGAGTTGCTCATAGTATGTTCTTATAATTGTCTGTATTTCTTTAGTGTTAGTTGTGATCTCTCCTCTTTCATTCATGATTTTATTTATTTGGGCCCTTTCCCTTTTCTTTTTTCTTTTTTTTTAAGATTTTATTTATTTATTTGACATACAGAGATCACAAGTAGCAGAGAGGTAGGCAGAGAGAGAGGGGGGGGGGGGGGAAAGCATGCTCCCCGCTGAGCAGAGAGCCCCATGTGGGGCTTGATCCCAGGACCCTGAGATCATAACCTGAGCCAAAGGCAGAGGCTCAACCCACTTAGCCACCCAGGCACCCCTCCCTTTTCTTTTTGATAAGTCTTTTCAGGGGTTTATCAATCTTATTAATTCTTTCAAAGAACCAGCTCCTAGTTTCAATGATTTGTTCTATTATTTTTTTTGTTTCTATTTCATTGATTTCTGCTCTGATCGTTATGATTTCTCTTCTCCTGCTGGGTTTAGGGTTTGTTTCTTGTTCTTTTTCCAGCTCCTTCAGGTGTAGCGTTAGGTTGTATACCTGAGACCTTTCTTGTTTCTTGAGAAAGGCTTGTACCACTATATATTTTCCTCTCAGGATTGCCTTAGTTGTGTCCCACAGATTTTGAACCATTGTGTTTTCATTATCATTTGTTTCCATGAATTTTTTCAATTCTTCTTTAATTTCCTGGTTGACCCATTCATTCTTTAGAAGGATGCTGTTTAGTCTCCATGTGTTTGGGTTCTTTCCAAATTTCCTCTTGTGATTGAGTTTTAGCTTCAGAGCACTGTGGTCTGAAAATATGCAGGGAATGATCCCAATCTTTTGATACTGCTTGAGACCTGATATAGGACTGAGGGTGTGATCTATTCTGGAGAATGTTCCTTGTGCACTAGAGAAGAATGTGTATTCTGTTGCTTTGGGATGAAATGTTCTGAATATATATGTGATGTCCATCTGGTCCAGTGTGTCATTGAAGGCCTTTATTTCCTTGTTGATCTTTTGCTTGGATGATCTGTCCATTTCAGTGAAGGGAGTTTTAAAGTCCCCTAGTATTATTGTATGATTGTTGATGTGTTTCTTTGATTTTGTTATTATTTGGTTTATATAATTGGCTGCTCCCACGTTAGGGGCATAGATATTTAAAATTGTTAGATCTACTTGTTGGACACATCTTTTGAGTATGATATAGTGTCCTTCCTCATCTCTTATTATAGTCTTTGGCTTAAAATCTAATTGATCTGATATAAGGATTGCCCCTCCTGCTTTCTTCTGATGTCCATTAGCTTGGTAAATTCTTTTCCACCTCCTCACTTTAAATCTAGAGGTGTCTTCAGGTCTAAAATGAGTTTCTTGTAGGCAACATATAGATGGGTTTTGTTTTTTTATCCATTATGATTCCCTGGGTCTTTTGATTATGGCAGTTAGCCCATTAACATTCAGGGTAACTATTGAGAGATATGAATTTAGTGCCATTGTATTGCCTGTAAGGTGACTGTTACTGTATATTGTCTATGTTCCTTTCTGATCCACTACTTTTAGGCTCTCTCTTTGCTTAGAGGACCCTTTTCAATATTTCTTGTAGGGCTGGTTTGGTGTTTGCAAGTTCTTTCTGTTTTTGTTTGTTCTGGAAGCTTTTAATCTATCCTTCTATTTTCAATGATAGCCTAGCTGGATATAGTATTCTTGGCTGCATGTTTTTCTCATTTAGTTCTCTGAATATATCATGCCAGCTCTTTCTGGCCTGCCAGGTCACTGTGGATAAGTCAGCTGCCAATCTAATATTTTTACCATTGT
>NC_081557.1:187548443-187565153 GCF_022355385.1 Mustela nigripes | reverse complement strand
GGAGAATGTCATGAGTTCCGTGCTTTGCTTTCTCCTCCTCTGGAATTCCGCTGGTCTCCTTGGTATTGAACCTGCACTCATTGGTAGGTGAAATTGGTCCTGGCCGGATTCCTTGTTGATCTTCTGGGGGAGGGGCCTGTTGTAGTGATTCTCAAGTGTCTTTGCCCTAGGTGGAATTGCACTGCCCTTACCAGGGGCCAGCCTGAGTAATCGCTTGGATTTGCTTTCGGGGTCTTTTGTTCCCTGAGCGATTTCCATAGAGTTCTGGAGGTTGGGAATGAAAATGACAGCCTCCCAGTCTCTGGCCCAGAGGAGCCGAGAGCTCGGGCCCCACTCCTCAGTGTGCCCTCAGAGAACCGTGCCCATTTACTCCTGTTCCCCCTGGCCTCCAGCCGCCTTCCAAGCTCACTGAGCCTTCGACCAGTTCAAGGTAACGCCGAGCTGAGAGCTCACTCCTCGTCTCTGTCTCTGTGGCTGGCTTTCCTGTTCTAATACCTGCAAGCTCTGTGACACTCAGACCCCCCTGATCCTTCTGTGACCCTGTGGGACCTGAGGCCACGCTGACCTTGTATGGGCTTCACCCTGGTTTAGCCTCTGGAGCAATGTCCCTCAGTGGAACAGACTGTTAAAAGTCCTGATTTTGTGCTCCGTTGCTCCACCGCTTGCTGGGAGCCAGCCCATCCCCCTGCGGTCTATCTACCCATCACCTTGGATTCACTTCTCCGCCAGTCCTACCTTTCAGAAAGTCGTTGTTTTTCTGTTTCTAGAATTGCTATTCTTCTTCTCTTTGATCTGCTGATGGATTTGTAGGTGTTTGCAATCTTTAGATAAGCTATCTAGCTGATCTCCTGCTACCTGAAGTAGTCTCAGCCTGCTCCTTCTCTGCCATCTTGGCTCCGACAAACTCATTCTTGTATAGGGTCTCTTTAGCCTCCCATGTATTTGGTTTTTTTCTAAATTTCCTCCTGTGACTGAATTCAAGTTTCAAAGCATTATGGTCTGAAAATATGCAGGTAATGATCCCAATCTTTTGGTACCAGTTGATACCTGATTTGTGACCTAATATGTGACCCATTCTGGAGAATGTTCCATGTGCAGTCAAGAAGAATGTGTATTCTGTTGCTTTGGGATGGAATGTTCTGAATGTATCTGTGAAGTCCATCTGGTCCAGTGTGTCATTCAAAGCCCTTGTTTCCTTGTTGATCTGCTGAGATGATCTTTTGATTGCAGCGAGTGGGGTGTTAAAGTTCCCTATTAGTATTGTATTATTATTGATGTGTTTAATTTCGTTATTATTTGACTTATATTGTTGGTTTCTTGTTGTTAGGTCTTCTTGTTGCATAAACCCTTTGATTATGATATAGTGTCCTTCCTCATCTCCTATTACAGTCTTTGGCTTAAAATCTAACTTTTCTGGGGGCCTGGGTGGCTCAGTGAGCTAAACCTCTGCCTTTGGCTCGGGCCATGGTCCCAGAGTTCTGGGATTGAGCCCCACAAAGGCCTCCCTGCTTAGCAGGGAGCCTGCTTCCTCCTCTCTCTCTCTGCCTGCCTCTCTGCCTACTTGTGATCTCTGTCAAATAAATCAATAAAATCTTTTATAAAAAAATCTAACTTGTCTGACATAAGGATTGTTACCCCAGCTTTCTTTTAATGTCCATTAGCATGATAAATTGTTCTCCACTGCCTCACTTTCAATCTAGAGGAGTCTTTGGGTCTAAAATGAGTGTCTTGTAGACAGCATATGAATAGTTCTTTCCTTTTTATCCAATCTGATATGCTGTGACTTTTGATTGGGGCATTTAGTTCTTTTACATTCAGGATAGCTATTGAAAGATCTGAATTTAGTGCCATTGTATTACCTGTAACGTCACTGTTTCTGTATATTGTCTACGTTCCTTTCTGGTCTATGTTACTTTTGGGCTTTCTCTTTGCTTAAATAATCTCTTTTAATATTTATTGTAGGGCTGGTTTCGTGATCACAAATTCTTTTAGTTTCTCTTTGTCCTGGAAGCTTTTTATCACTCTTTATATTTTGAATGACATTCTAGCTGGATAAAATATTCTTGGATGCATATTTTTCTTATTTAACACCCAGAATATATCATGCTAGTCCTTTCTGGCCTGCCAGGTATCTGTGGGCAGGTCTGTTGCCATTCTAATATTTCTACCCCTAAGTTACAGTCCTCTTATCCCAAGCTACTTTCGGGATTTTCTCTTTGTCTCTGAAATTTACAAGTTTCATTATTATGTGTTGGGTATTGACCTATTTTTATTGATTTTGAGGAATAATCTCTATGCGTCTTCCATGTGGATGTCTGTTTCCTTACCCAGATTGGGGAAGTTCTCTGCTATGATTTACTCCAAAATACTTCCTGCCCCCCTCTCTCTTTCCTCTTCTTCTGGAATCCCACTTATTCTAATATTGTTTTGCTTTATGGTTTCACTTATTTCCTGAATTCTTCCCTTGTGATTCAGTAGTTGTTTATCTCTCTTTTTCTAAGCAGCTTTATTCTCCATTATTCTAGTTTCTGTAGCATTAATTCTCTCTTCTGCCTCATTTATCCTAGAAGTTAGAGCCTCCTGCATCTCTTTAATAACCTTTTTATTTTTTGATTTGATTAGATTTTAGTTCTTTTATTTATCCAGAAAAGTATTCTCTAGTGTCTTCTATGCTTTGTTTGAGTCCAGCTAGTATCTTTATAATCATTCTGAATTCTATTTCTGACATCTTATGTCCATGCTGATTAGGTCCCTGGCAGTAAGTACTGCTTCTTGTTCTCTTTTTTGAGGTGAGTTTTTCTGTCTTGTCATTTGTGAAGAAAGTGGTCAGTTTTCTATTTGTAAATTTGCAGCTATTCTTTTCTTAGCTCTCCAGCTGATTTTGAAGGTGTCCAGAATGATGATAGCTATTTAGTGAGTTCCTGGGATCAGATGAAACTAAGGTATCCTACTCCTCTGCCATCTTGGTTTCCTCTTTATGTAATTCATATTAATGTTCATGGCTACCAGTGTTTACTGGGTATTATTATAAATAAAATTAATTTCAGAGCACTTTTTTCTTTCTGTCATCTGTTCTTCTATTAAAGCTATAAATATTAACTGAGTGCCTACTATGTGGTTCTACTAAGTGCTGAGGATACAAAAATTAAAAAGTTATAGCAAATAACTTCAGTGTAGAGATGTCAGTGCTAATGGAGTTAGGTACCAGGTATTAAAGGGTGATAAGGATGGTGTGGTGACTGCATTGAGGGAGGCAGGGTTTTGTCAGGAAAAGTTTCAGAGAGGATGTGATATTTCACCCGAGTCTTGGACAAAGAGCTGGGATTTGCTACATGAGAAAAAAATGGGAAAAGAGGAAAACAGAGGATAAAAGGCTTGTGAGGAAAGAATTTGGGAGAAATGATTTTCTATTCAAAGATATGAAGGCTTTATGTGCCAGTTTCTTTATCTGCATTTCTAGAAGGAGGTCACTAACCGTGGTCTTACAATGAAATCCACTGTGCGGCTGATGAAATGATAAGTGGGCCATTACTATGATTCATGAACATTTTCCCATGGAAAATCCTCATAAAATCTGTTGTTTCTCACAGATTCATGAGCCTATAAAGCAAAAGGCCTATAAAGAGAAACATTTGTGCTCATGAATGTAAAATCTTGTACCCTCTGCTGTGATTATAGCAGGTTGACTTGAACATCTATACAATAAGGGAGTATAAATGCTACTGAGGTAAACCTCCCTTTTTTCAGTGAAGGAATGTTGCCTATTTTGTCCTTTTGTATTTGTGCCAGGTGATACTGAAGACATAGTTAATCAGTTTGGGAGCTTTTTTTTTTTTTCCTTCTGTTTAATTTGTAGGATAAGAGAAAAAATATCAATGTGACCAGCAAAACTCAAAAGGAAAAAAACAACCTTTAAGTATTGGTTTATTTTTTTTTCTGATACATTTTTGGGTTCCTTTAGATATGTTTCTTCTTCAAGGACTACTGTTTTATAGTTTTTTATACAATATTATCAATTCTATGTCTCTTAAAAAAATCAAAATCATGTGACTTAAGGCAGATAAAATATAATTGTTTACTCAATATGAAAAGTTTTGTAGGAATGTCTATAACATGTTCTCTGGTGACAAGGGAAACTTCAGTGAAATAATATTGTTTGAATGACTGTACCATCTCTAGTAAGTTGGATGTATTTTAGGCCTCAAATTAATCTTTTTGAGACTAATAATAATTAGAGATACTTTAATGTTATAATTATTTTGGGACATAGGGAAAAGAGATTCTATTTTTTTTTTAAAGGTTTTTCCTTTAATTGAAATCTCTGTGAGGAATTTTAGGAAGCACAGGAATATCTTTCAGGAGATTTAAATATCTCTCCCAATTTTTTCACATTAGACTTCTTTCCAGTAGAAAAGCTTATATTTCTAGTACACTATAAAGCTTAGAAGGAGGGCTCCTGGGTGGCTCAGTGGGTTAAGCCTCTGCCTTCAGCTCAGCTCATGATCTCGGGGTTCTGGGATCAAGTCCCACATCAGGCTCTCTTCTCTGCAGGGAGCCTGCTTCCTCCTCTCTCTTTCTCTCCCTGCCTCTCTGCCTACTTGTGATCTCTGTCTGTCAAATAAATAAATAAAATCTTTCAAAAAGTAAAGCTTAGAAGGATATTCAATATAATAAGAACCTCTGTTTACAAAGATGTTTAGAGCACCCAGGCTCTTAAGGGACTAAAGATCTTATCTCCCCTCTTCTTATTGGAAAAGAATAAATCAAGTGATGCATTTGTCATGTAGATCCCAGAATTTTGTGCTCAAGTAATATGTAAAACTTAATGAACTGGCTTACACACTTTCTAGGTTGGGGTTGTTATGCGCAGGAGTATCAGTTTCTTTAGTGGATTAAATACAGGACTTTTAAAAATTTAATTTGGTTGACTTGTGTTCCCCCAAATTTTCTGAATTTAATGTCCAATTTATGCTTTGTAAGTAGAAATGACACATGGTCTTGTTGGCTTTATTTATTCTAACAGAGAAAAGAACTATTATACATATGACATTTGGCATTATATTGTAATCTGGGCTTCTGTTAGAGGAGAGAAAGTAGATTGCTACTGAAAAAAAAACCACTATATACTATATATGAATGGTTCTATTTCATATTTGTAGAGTCAAAATCTTGATAATTCTTATAAACTTATTTTTATAATAAGCCAGATTTTCCAATGAAATTAAAATGGATTTCTTTTCCAGGTAAGGACTAACCAGTTGCTCCTATGAAGAGATATTACATTCATGTGAAGGTGAAATTCAGCCAACTTTAAGTTAGGAACACAGTCCACAAGATTGTCCTCAGTTCTGACCAATCACAAGTTTGGAGATTCCCAAGACCTCCCTCAGTTTTAAGGATTTGCTAGGATTCTCAGAATCCCCTGAAAGTTGTTAAACTCAGCAGTTTTGACTTATTATAGTGAGAGAATACAGATTAAAATCAGCCAAGGTAGGAAGGACATGGTACAGAGCCAGGAGGGCTCCAAATTTAGAGCTTTCAGTTGTCCTCTCCCCTTGGTGTTATGAACAGCATTATTTTCCCAACAATGATGTGTGATAATATATACAGTATTTCTATCCAAGGATGCTCATTTGAGTGTCCAAAGTTTTATTGGGGCTCCATGATTGACTGACCACATGTCTGATCCTCAGTTTCCATCCCTCTTAGAGGTAGTATGGTTACTATATGGCCCAAAGAACTCATCATAATTCATGTTGTTAGACTACTAGGTGACCAAGATCACAAGTAAACAAATACCTTCTTCTTAGAGATTTTCTCCTAGTTGAAGAGGGCAAAAGCAGCTTCAGTTTCATGAAAGATGAAACCAGAATAATCAATCCTCCCTATTTCACTGCATTGTAATGAAATTGGAATAAAAGGTTTGTAGAAGCTTTTGATCTTAATGAAGTCCCAAAAGTTCATCTTCGCTTTTGTTTTCTTTGCCTTTGGAGACATATCTTGAAAGAAGTTGCTGTGGCTGATATCGAAGAGGTTACTGCCTATGTTCTCTTCTAGGATTCTGATGGATTCCTGTCTCACATTGAAGTCTTTGATCCATTTTGAGTTTATCTTTGTGTACGGTAGAAGAGAATGGTCGAGTTTCATTCTTCTACATATACCTTTCGAGTTTTCCCAGCACCATTTACTGAAGAGACTTTTTTCCACTGTATATTTTTTCCTGTTTTGTCAAAGATTATTTGCCCATGGAGTTGTGGGTCCATATCTGGGCTCTCTACTCTGTTCCACTGGTCTATGTGTCTGTTTTTATGCCAGTACCATGCTGTCTTGGTGATCACAGCTTTTTACTAAAGCTTGAAATGAGGTAACATGATGCCTCCAGTTTTATTTTTGTTTTTCAACATTTCCTTAGCGATTTGGGGTCTCTTCTGATTCCATATAAATTTTAGGATTATTTGTTCCAGCTCTTTGAAAAATGCTGGTGGAATTTTGATTGGAATAGCATTAAAAGTATAGATTGCTCTAGGCAGTATAGACATTTTAACAATGTTTATTCTTCGGATCCAAGAGCATGGAATGGTTTCCATCTTTTTGTGTCTTCTTCAATTTCTTTCATGAGTGTTCTGTAGTTCCTCAGATACAGACCCTTTACCTCTTTGGTTAGGTTTATTCCCAGGTAACTTATGGTTCTTAGTGCGATAGTAAATGGAATTGATTCTCAAATTTCGCTTTCTGTATTTTCATTGTTAGTGTATAAGAAAGCCACTGATTTCTGTACATTGACTTTGTATCCTGCCACATTGCTGAATTGCTGTATGAGTTCTAGTAGTTTGAGGGTGGAGTCTTTTGGGTTTTCCACATAAAGAATCATGTCATCTGGGAAGAGAGAGAGTTTGACTTCTTCACTGCCAATTTGGATACCGTTTATTTCTTTTTGTTGTATGATTGCCGTTGCTAGGACTTCTAATACTATGTTGAGCAAAAGTGGTGAGAGTGGGAATCCTTGTCATATTACTGATCTCAACGGGAAGGCTACGAGCTTTTTCCCATTGAGGATGATATTTGCTCTGGGTCTTTCATAGATAGATTTTCAAAGAGGCAACCCACGGAATGGGAGAAGATATTTGCAAATGAAAGTACAGACAAAAGGTTGATATCCAGGATCTATAAAGAACTCCTCAAACTCAACACACATAAAACAGACAATTATATAAAAAATGGGCAGAAAATATGAACAGACACTTTTTCAATGAAGACATACAAATGACTATCAGATACATGAAAAAATGTTCATCATCACTAGCCATCAGGGAGATTCAAATTAAAACCACATTGAGATATCACCTTACACCACTTAGAATGGCCCAAATCAGGAAGACAGGAAACAACATGTGTTGGAGAGGACGTGGAGAAAGGGGAACCTTCTTACACTGTTGGTGGGAATGCAAGTTGGTGCAGTCACTTTGGAGAACAGTGTGGAGATTCCTCAAGAAATTAAAAATAGAAATTCCCTTTGACCCTGCAATTGCACTACTGTGTATTTACCCCAAAGATACAGATGTAGTGGAAAGAAGGACCATCTGTACCCCAATGTTTATAGCAGCAATGGCCACGGTCACCAAACTGTGGAAAGAACCAAGATGCCCTTCAATGGACGAATGGGTAAGGAAGATGTGGTCCAAATACACTATGGAGTATGATGCCTCCATCAGAAGGGATGAATACCCAACATGGACGGGACTGGAAGAGATTATGCTGAGTGAAATAAGTCAAGTAGAGAGAGTCAATTATCATATGGTTTCACTTATTTGTGGAGCATAACAAATAGCATGGAGGACAAGGGGAGATGGAGAGGAGAAGGGAGTTGCAGGAAATTGGAAGGGGAGGTGAACCATGAGAGACTATGGACTCTGAAAAAACAATGAGGGTTTTGAATGGGTGGGGGTTGGGAGGTTGGGGGAGACAGGTGGTGGGTTTTAGAGAGGGCATGGATTGCATGGAGCAGTGGTTGTGGTGCAAAAACAATGAATACTGTTATGCTGAAAAGAAATTTAAAAAAAAAAAAGAGGTTATAACAGACCTCCACTTTAGGCAGTGGTCGGGGGATGGTTTGTAGAAGTACTTCACAAAGTTGCATATGAATATAGTTTGTATATTTGATATCTGCAAGAGACCTGACAGGTTATGAGTGATCAAACCATTTGGGTTAGTAATTTTTAACTTGAAATTGTAAAGAATGTGGTTGACCTGACCATTTTAAATAGACTTTAGTGCTAAACTATAAGGAATACATATTTATTTTATTTCATATATATGATTCCTAGAAATATTCTGCAGGGAATTTTATAGACAAAGCTCTTTTTATTCTACAAAAGTAAAGTATGAGCCTTAAAGAGGAATAGATCAAGAAACATGAGATCACTATAGGACAAATTATGCATAAAATACATTGGTCCACACATCTTGTGTGGATCATGTTGTTATAATAATAATGGAAGTTTTAACCTGTTATGGATATTTTCTGATGCAATCAATAATTTAGGAAATTATGTCAAATAGAATTAGAACTAGCAGGAAGCTGCCTTTGGACAAGACCCTGCTATTCTTGTGTAAATAGGCAATATTTTAATTTGTTAAGCAAAATGCAGCTGCGGACAAATATTACTTGTACTTTTTGAGACTGTAATCATTTGAGAAGCTAAATAATGAACAGTTGCATTCCAACTACATGCAGAACATTTCATTTAAAGAACACTTGCAGGAAGAAAATATATACATGCACACTCATTGACTTTTGTTAGCAGTTATAAACTTGATATATTGTTTCAGTTCATTCCTTTTGTTGGAAAAAGAAAAAGGGGAATTATCCATCTGGCTTCTGTCCTGAAGTTCAGCCCAAGAGGGAGGTGATGTAGGGTGAAGACTTAGAATCCTTGCACCAAATCAATGTCTTGTTGACATTATGAAGCCGTGTATACTTATAAAATGCCAAGATTCTCTGCAAAGTCCCTGTGACCCACCTCTAATTCTTTCACACACAAGGTCTTCCAGATGTTCTTAAGGAGAATGTGTCTCTTTATAATAAAATTATATTAGCCATAATTTTCCATATATTCCTATGGCACCCATTTACAAGAATTTGTAGTTTATTCCCAAACATCTGCAGATAGTATCTCTATAATTACTTTTGAAATTGCTAGCCACCTGTCAGCACAGAGATTACTGCTATGAAGAATGTCAAATGGGAATTAAAGTTTTTTATTAGGTCACCAGCATTCTGTCATAGACGTATTGTGTGGGGAGATAGGACCATTTCAGCACACAGTTTTATTGGTACAATAAATTTGGAGGCTGCATACAACACTGTTACTGAATATGCATATTTACTGTGTGCACATGTATTCACACTAACTGAAAACTGCTCAGGATGGCAGTAGTATCTTGGGGTTTGGGTTTCAGGTGAAAAAGAGATGTTTGGCAGCTTGTTTTCTTGCCAAAATGTATTTGTTTAAAAAGCAACTGGAGTTACTTAGAAAGTGTTATGCTGCTTTACTTCATGGAAATACTTGAATTTTAATTTTGCAAATAAATAGCTGTTTTGGAGAGGATAACTTTTAGGATATAGAAAGGAAAGAACAGAAGAACTGGGAAATTGAACTTTTTGATGTATACGGAGAAACACCTATGGAATATCTCATAGTGCCCAAGTGGAAAGTCAGAGCAAGAGATATTGGTTTGCCTTTGAGTTGCTTTATTCTTCTAGGACTAATAACCAGCTAATATTTGAAAGTTTGCAAAGTGACAAGCCCTGTGTTGAGCATTTAATATATGTTGTTTCACTTAATCTGCGTAATGACCCTTCAAATTAGGAATTATTTTAGAGACTGCCCACAGTCACATAGCTAGTCAATGGTGAAACTGAGGTTTCTATTTACGTTGGGTATTCAAAGTCATCAGTGATCTCCATGTTGCTAAACCGAATGCACTTTTCTCAGTCCTCATTCTTTTTTGACCCAACAGTAGAATTTGGATAATAGCATATGTACACTACTTGAAATATTATCCTTGCCTCTTGTCTTCAAAGAGCATATACTTTCCTCCTTTCAGTTACAGTTAGTGCTTTCTTATCTTCCTAGGGCTCAATCTTGATCTTGTATTTCCTATTTCACGCATTGACTGGGTCATTTCATCTACTTTCAAAACGTGCAATACCATCTCTAGATAAATACCTCCTCATGTGTTTCTCCAGCTTGGTCTTTACCAGACTCAGGGCCCCTCCAGATGCAGCATGCTTGCTTGCTTGCTTGCTTCCTTCCTTTCTCTCTCTCTCTCTCTTTCTCTTTGTGGCTAGCCAGAGAGAGGTAAGACTTCAGGTTCCTGTTCACGCTCAGAGGCCCTTTAGGTCTCTAGCATATTACATAACAAATTCTAGCTTAGTATAGTCTTCACTTGAATTTAGGGATCAATGCTCAGCTTATGATAAAGTTGTTGTTCTTATTGTTTTCTTCTTTGTCCTTTGCCAATATTCCTTGTGTTATGTTTCCTTGGGAACATTTTGGTAAGGGACATCTGTGATCTGGAGCAGGATTCAGGTATTTCTGG
The DNA here is from genome assembly GCF_022355385.1 of Mustela nigripes. Lineage (NCBI taxonomy): Eukaryota > Metazoa > Chordata > Mammalia > Carnivora > Mustelidae > Mustela > Mustela nigripes. The sequence continues at coordinate 187,554,551 of NC_081557.1, read as the reverse complement.
AATTTTCAGCTAAAAACATCTTATTAAATCTACTAAAATTTATTTTAACATTTAACTGTTTGACTTGCTCATTAATACACATTTTGAGGACAATTATAGGTATATTAAACATAGAGAATGTATAGTAAAGTGTTCTTGGATGATAGCTTTTCCGTGGAATTTGAATCACTCCTTTATGATTTGACATATTAAGATATGATATGTGCCCTTTTTAAGACTGGGTCGGCTTTTCATTAGGGCTCACTTGTACAGAAATTGGATTTGTTTTCTGGATATATCAAGGGTTATTTTTAAGGAGGTAATAAAATTCAAATTGTCTTCAAGATTTTTTTTTTGGAGATTTTATTTATTTATTTGAGGGGGTACAAGTGGGGCGAGGTGCAGAGGGAGAAGCAGAGTCCTACTAAGCAGAGAGCCTGATGCAGGGCTTGATTCTGGAACTCCAGGATCACGATCTGAGCCAAAGACAACTCTTAACTAACTGAGCCACCCAGGCACCCCATCTTCAAGCTTTTTAATAAAGGATAGGAATTTAGGAGGGAGAGGAAGTGACCTGTTAATAGGTCTCATCATTTAAACATGAAGATCCTTCTGGGAAATTACAAGTCCCATGGCAACTATATAGAATGCTTAAAGAGAGTGGCCAGATGATGCCAAAAAGTGGGGCAGAATAAGAAATATGGAGTGTCCTAGACTTTGAGGGGGCCTGTAAGTGGCATCCTTGGCTTTCCAGCTTGAGTTATAAATCAGTTGGATGACACAATGGGATCTGCAGAACTGAATATCTACTTTTTAGTGATAAAACTCACAAAGGAGAAAATGACATGGAAGTGTGGCAGTAGTGGCCTTCCTATTACTAGAGCATAGAATTGGGAAGACCCTGCTTAGCTAGTCTCAGTCAGTACTCTACAGCTACAGGCCACTACAAATGGGGCCATGCTTAGATGAAACCTACTACAAGGAGGAAGAAAAACTTCTGCCTTCTGAGTCTCATTAAAAGGAAGGGGAAGGAACTGAACCTTCTCAAACATTTGAATCAGAAAATGAGGACTAAAGACTAGAGGAATAAGGCAGATTTAGCAAGTTTTAAGAGAAATCTTTAATCTGTAACATGGTCAAAGCTGGGGTATTGACTTTCTCTGCCAAGTAAGACTGACTTCGCTTTGTTAAATGTTAGTAGGCTTAGGGGCTATTACAGAAAAATTTCTCTATATATCATTTGACCTAAAAGAATTTCTGGGAATGCCTTTTTACCTATTAATTAAGAAAAAAACCCTAATTTTTCATTTGATTTTTTTTTGTTGTTGTTCACAAAATCTTTTCTTTCAGTAAGTGTCATTTTAAAAAGATGGTATTACAGGTTGGAAAAGTTTTATATAGTTCAGAGGAACTGTCTTTCTCCTAAAATTAAAACATTGTTAAGATTTTAGATTATTATATAGGCTAGATCAACCTTCTCTTTGGTGTGAGGATCCCTTTCATAAAGCCTGTGGTAGTTGATTATTCAGCTTCTGCTTAAATAATTCTTTTTCACAGCTCAATTTTTTTATATTGAATCACAACTTACATTTCAATTTTGTCAAATTCATTAATCAGTACTTAGGTCTACCTTTTGACACTCTGATCTACTTCTTTTGACTATTTTTAAATATTTGAAGGCAGCCATTGCGTCGTGATAGCACACCCTGAGATCTTCTCTTCATTGGGTGTAAAGTCCCTTTACTACTTCTGTTATTCATGCACATGGCTTCCAGTTCTGTCAGGTTCTAGGATGTACTAGATAAGTTATTATCTATAAGAAATTCTTTAGCTAAATTATTTAGTTAAAGCCCTTGGTATTGAAGAATTAGCCTTTACTTCTGGGCTAAAATGCAATTTGTCTGGAATCACTTGTTTTCTCCCATATTTAAAATCAAAATAATTTTGTAAATGCAAAGATGTAACAAAAGCGATCACTTTTGTTCTGGACTATAGAAGTTTTGACAAGCTAAAAAGTGAATGAGGCCTGAAACAAAATAGGAAGTTTAGCTATAAAAAGGGTAATTTTGTGCTTCTTCCACAACTTAACTATTTTTCAAAGATATAAATTTCTTTCAATTAGCAAGCCAGTAGCACATGCTCTATACTATGAAAACTTTTATAAGATGAACAGGGTCAATTTACTTCTTCCCTGTTCATCCTTAAAAATTTTTCTTTCTCTGTCTATATCCATTCTATGAGTTTCTACTTAATGAAAGATGACCAGTGGTAAAGATGACAGGCAGGAGGGATGCAGTGATCTGGAAGATATAATCCATGATAGAGAAGGGAGCCTTTTTTGCTCTGTATTTTTAGAGTTGCAGAAAAACTAAGTATTTAGCAAAAGTATCAGCCTCCATCCATGAAACTGTAGAGGTCACTCTGGCAAACTATCCTTCTAGGAAACACAAATAGTCATGTCTGCTTGAAGTCCTGCCTACTGAAAGTTATTACTTTAACTTAAGAAAATTGTGCAAGTCACACAGGTAGTCTGTGATAGTTTAAGTTAACTTGAACTCCGTAGTCTGCCATGCCCCTAACAATTCTGAATACTGTCAGTCAATCTCTATTAAAATCCAGTAATATGCCCAAGGCTGTTCTTTTTTTCCCCCCCAAAAATTGTTATCTTCAACGGATGATAAAGCTTTGCTTAAAATCCAGTAGCTCTGTACTATAATGTACCTATAGGGGCCTGATAAAAACTCCATACAACAATCCCGTCTTCTGGAGACTCTAAGGACCAGTGGACCATATGATGCAAGTGAGAGCAGCCTCTGTGTCATCCTAGAAAAGTTGCCATGCCTTATCTTGTTCTGGGTCCCCTTTAAAACTTGGCTTATTTGGAAAAAGGATCAGAGCAACATGCCCAAATGAAATATATGTTCTCTGCATAATCTAAAGATGCCCATTAAGCACTAAGATTCTTTCTATGTGAAAGCAAGAGTGTCAAATACAAAAATTAGATCCCTACTCAGAAGGGATATAAGCTAAGAACTGATCTTTATAGTTTCAAATGGTAGAAAAAAATACAAAGAATGATATTTTTGACATGAAATTATATAAAATTGAAACTTGTTTCCATAAATAAAATTTTTTTCAGAATATAATTATATCTGTTTGTTTCTTCCATATGAAAACAGACTTGAGTGGTTATGACAGGGATGATATAGTCACACAATATTTATTATTTGGCCTTTTACAGAAAAAGTTAACTACCTCCTGCAATATACAGTTACAGTCTAATAAATCTGGAGAAACAAAATGAAATGGGAAAAATGCTGGACAAATATGAAACATTGAAACTTAAATAAAAAGTATGAAACTTCAAATATAAGACCAACAAATATATAATAAATTGAGAAATATTGTTAAGTAGTGGTTTTTTTTAAATAAGTCTCTGGATTGATACTGTTTTATAGGTGACTTCATTTAACATTTGGTGAATCAGGTAATCTTTCTACCATAAAACATAGAAAGGTAACATACAAAATATGAACATAAATATGAATTAATGCTGGTAAATAGAAAATATTAAAATTGTCCCAGTTTATTTTATAAAGTGAGTAAAGTACTTACTATATCCAAAATGAAAAGTTGCAAACAACTTAATGTTTAAAAATAGAGGATTGGGCAGGTAAATTCTGTTGCATTAATTAGCTAGGAAACTATTACCTAGTCAGTAAAATATAGATATTAATATAACCATATGTATATAAATTGCTAATGATACAATGTTAAGTGAAAAACAGCAGGGTATTTGCTTCTCTGTATAAAACACATGGGAGACTAAAGGATTATGAATAAAGATACCAATGCTGACACTGACCTTGTTAGTATAAGGAGATTATATAAGGTTTTGAAAAAAATCTGTTTGATAAATCTTCCATAATATTATTTTATTCACTTTGTAATAAAAGGAAATTTTAAATTAAAAAATCTATCACTCATGTAATTTTTATATGAATTTCTGATAATTAATTCACCTTTATTTTTGGGCCTATATACACTATTTTGTTTGTTCTACCTAAGTTGCATCATGCTAATTTTGGCTTATCCTTACAGCATATTAAATATCCTTTCCAATGGTGAGTGAGTTGATAATATTAACTTTTACACTTATAATGTTTATAGAGGTGATCAATACATTTTCTATTTTTAATTTAAATTTCTTATAAAAAATTACTACTAAAATGAAACCACTGTTTGAAAGTTATTGATATACCTTCTAAATATGAAATACAGTAGATTAATCTCAGTTCTCATTTTCCTGTATTTTGAGGTATTGACTTCTGTCTCCTAAAATTTTCTTTCCATTTGAGCATAGCTTGTCAGCCTGTCCTAGTTTCTACCATTATTTCTGCCACTTAGATGGAAGCACTCACTAACATTGTACATCTTTTAACCACTCTTCTTTTTTTGTTATTTATTTCTTGAGTGTCTTACCTGCTTCTAATTTTCTAAACATCACCTATGTGAAGATGACTCCCAAATATCTATTTGAGGTCTCTCCCTCTGAGCTCTGGATCTATTTGTAAATGTTTGCTTAACATCTCTACCTGGTAGTTCTGTTGGAGCTTAAACTCAACATTCCCCAAAATGTCTTTATTTGTTCATAGCACTATTCTTGTGACCAACTTTTGAGTCATATTTGATCTTTCTCCATTTTCTCTTATCTAGTTAGTTGCTATTTGGTGTACTCTAACTAAGCTATATTTCTTGGTCTTTCTACCCAGACTGACAGACAGTATTCTTAATTGTTAGGGGCATGGCAGACTATTACATTCAAGTTAGGGCTTGAACTACCACAGACTAGCTCTGTGACTTGAGCAATTTTCTTAAGTTCTCTGTGCCTGCCTCAGTTTTCTCATTTGTAAATTGGGGATAATAGTATTTTTAGCATGTATCTCATAGGATTATTTTGAAAGTTTAAAGATAATGTGTGATATGTGCCTAGCAGAGAGCTTACTATAGTAGTACTCAATAAATATTATTATTATTTCCATTCCAAGTGCTATACCACTTCACTTCAGGCTCTTTTTATTTCTAAGATTAACTGCTATTGTATTATGCCACATGATAGATAATCTGGCTTCTGGAATAAATATATATATATATATATATATATACATACATACATATAGTTTTATTTGAGATAAAATTTTAGAGTTTATGCAGAATCCCTGAATTCTGCTAAGATTTATGCCTCATGTGACTTCTGGTTGAGTAAGTGGAAAACTGCACAATGGAAACATTCCATTCCTGTCCTATAGTGGGGCATTTAGTGTGAGACCAGCAGGTTAAGAAGAAGCCTCAAAAAATCCCAAGACAGATGTACAGTTTAAAATGTAAAAATAAAACAAAACATGAGTGCTCATGCAATGTCAACTCAGGCAAAATTAGTCTGGGGAGAATTTAGAGATCAGAAAATCTCATAACAGGAAAACGGGAAGCTGTGGTGTAGCCTCTGCTTGCATCTCTGCAAGGATTATTTGGTTAAGCAACAACATCAAGTTAATTCCTCTCTGTAGAGTCATATGTACTCTGGATCATGATGTACAGCAAGAGACACAGAGTTCCCCTTTTTGTTTTTCTTTCATCTGAGACAACCACTTTTTACCTCAGTTAAGCCATTTCCCCAGAATGGAAACATCATCTATATAATCACTTTACATGCTTCTTCTACTCATTTGTAAATTGTTTATTTCTCTAAAAGATATTTATGATATTTCCCCATTCTCATTGTGTATTTAATACTACTAATTTTAAATGGCTCTATTTTGAATTTCTAACCAAATACACATTTTAAAAGGGTGACTGAAGCATAGAAAGAGTTCGCACAGTTTTTAGTTTCTTTGCATCATGATTTCCTTTAAAATGATACCTGGGAGAGGAGGAGTCAAGATGGCGGAGAAGTAGCCGACTGAGACTACTTCAGCTAGCCGGAGATCAGCTAGATAGCTTATTTAAAGATTGCAAACACCTGAAAATCCATTGGCAGATCAAAGAGAAGAAGAACAGCAACTCTGGAAACAGAAAAACAACCACTTTCTGAAAGGTAGGACCGGCGGAGAAGTGAATCCAAAGCGACGG
>NC_081557.1:187538686-187545443 GCF_022355385.1 Mustela nigripes | reverse complement strand
GAGGAAGTGGCGATGCAACATGGGGGCTTAAGTGGGTACGAGAAGAATCAATGAAACAAGATGGGATTGGGAGGGAGACAAACCATAAGTGACTTTTTAATCTCACAAAACAAACTGAGGGTTGCTGGCGGGGAGGGGGTTTGGGAGAAGGGGGTGGGATTATGGACATTGGGGAGGGTATGTGCCTTGGTGAGTGCTGTGAAGTGTGTAAATCTGGTGATTCACAGACCTGTACCCCTGGGGATAATAATATATGTTTATAAAAAATAAAAAATTAAAAAAAAATGATACCTGGGAAATACTGAGTTTTATTATAATCTAATTCCTTTGTCCTGTGACATATTCCTGTTTATTTTTCTCAGAGTTATGAAAGATTTATCCATATGTCAAATAATTGTGAAGTATTTTATGCACTCTTCAGAAAGAAAGATTTAATATTATATAAAGGACTTAACTTTGTAAATGTATAATAGTTCTGTGACAATAGAATTAAGTTTCTTGTGGAAGTAGTGACAGGTCTGATTTCATTAACAGACCAGAACACACCTAGTTAAAATGCACCACATTCAGGCCAGGGACCAAAAACTGCCCAGAACAGGCAGAGAGAGAACGGACAACTGACTTGAAGGATAAAGTGGCCAGGACACATGCAGTGGCCAGCACATACAGTACACATTGGAGACACTCCCAGAAGTGCCAGGTTCTGGGGAAGAAGGGACACCACATGGCAGGGCACTATAAGGCCTCTTTGACTCCCTCCCTGGTCCCATCTTGTTTCAGCAATTGAACTTTTATTTGAGTGTTTTTATGCTATCAGAAAACCAAATAAAATCAGATTACAAAAATTAATTATTGTTTTACTTATTTTGCTCAAAGCTATAATTTTCATCTTATCCCTTAACACAGTATCTTTGTATACAGTTAAATTGGATACAGTGGATTGAATTGTGTTTTTAAATATAGCACATGATTTTTGAAAGGATCAGTTTATAGATTAGGCAGTATTCCTAAATCTCAGCCTTTAAAGCAAGATTTAATTTAAAACCTGTGGATAGAGACCAATTATTGCCCACTAACATTGATTGAGTGATGGTCTGATAGGGATCCTGGGAGACGAGGCATTAATTAAAAAAAAAAAACAAAAAACTTTTAATAAAGATTTTATTTATTTATTTATTTGTCAGAGAGAGAGAGAGAGAGAGAGAGAGAGAGAGAACTCAAGCAGGCAGAGCAGCAGGCAGAGGCATAGAGAGAAGCAGGCTCCCGTGGAGCAAGGAACCCAATGTGGGACTCGATCCCAGGACTCTGGGATCATGACCTGAGCTGAAGGCAGTGGCTTAACCAACTGAGCCACCCAGGCATCCTTTTTTTTTTTTTTTTTTTAAAGATTTTATTTATTTGACAGACAGAGATCGCAAGTAGGCAGAGAGGCAGGCAGAAAGAGAGGAAGGGAAGCAGAAAGTCTCTTTGCTGAGCAGAGAGCCTGATGTGGGGCTTGATCCCAGGACTCTGGTATCATGACCTGAACCAAAGTCAGAGGCTTAACCCACTGAGCCACCTAGGCACCCCTAAAAATTTTTAAAAATTTTGTGTAAGCCACATTTTGTTCCTCATAGTTATGACTGTATATTTCTTTCAATTTGCAGTTAGAATGTAGACATATTTTCCAAATGAATAAAAACTCAGTTTGCAATGGAATGGCAAAGCCTCCTTTATGGAGAAATATAGCCTGGGGGCTTATGGTCACCTGCCTCAGGCTAGACTGGAAATAGAAAAGATTATATTTTCTGGACATTAAGGAAAATTCTATTGACTCAAATATTCTAATCTTATTGTGAAAATGTGTCATTCCTCCTACAAAAGTACTAGGGGTTGTTCTACCTGTTGGTTGTTGATTCCTTCTCAAGTACTTGTTCCCTCTTTTGTCTTTAAACATTTTTTACTCTAGTGGAATGAAGAATAGAAAAGAGATGATTGGCATAGACTTGTTCTTTCACAGCTTTACTTAGGCAACTATAACAAAATTAGAGTATTTTAAAACATAACACCCTCCTCAACAAACTGCCCTGATCTTTTTCTTAATCAAGGGCTTTTTAGCAGTGGCAATGTGATGACTGCAGTGGGAAAGGGTCTGATGCATCCCTGACTGGCATTAGCAAATGCTCAGTATGAATTGCAGCTCTTCCCAGCCCCTAGAGTTTGTCGAGGAAACTCTGACTGAATTTACAGGAGGAAGCAAACACAGTTCATTTCTTTCTGACATGGCGAACATAAGAATTCATTGTTATTTATTTATTTATTATTTGTTGTTGCCTATTGTATCAGATAGTTCACTCTTAAATAGGCACTACATTCTTAAAGTAAAAAAAAAAAACAGGAAAATGAAACAAGATTCTGAACAACTCAACTTTCTCAATTTCTTCTCTTTTGGGTTGGAGTTATCATGTTGGGTTATGGGTATCTCTAGTTACTTACAATAAAGCGGACTCGGTTTTATAAAGTGTACTTTGGGTTATGGGTATGTCTAGTTATTTAGAATAAAGCGTACTCTAGAGCTATTTTTTTTGTCTTTAATCAGCTTCTGTGGATTTTAAATAACAACATTTTATCCTTGTGTTCTTACGTTAATTTTAGAGGTAATCAGTTCTAGAGTTTTCCTTCCAAAATTCTTCTACCACTAAAAAGTCTATGAAGTTTACTAGACCTCATTCACAAGAGTCATGCAGAGAGAAAACAGAGTGCTTTATTTTAGATAAGAGCCACATATTATTATAAGAATATATCACGTGTTGCAGTCAGCATTTTTAATAGCAATAATAAATATGGCAGTAAGTCAGTGTTGAATACATAATTTAATACTGGTAATTGTATACCCACAAACCTCAACAAACTAGGCTCATACTTTTAGTTCTAAGCATGTACATATGTATCACTAAATGACTGTGGGTTTTCAAAAATTTCACCAAAGAAGTATTTTTTATTCCATTGCTTCGTTGTGTCGGGTCAAAAGACTTTCTTCAGGGGTACATTTTATTTATGAGAAACCTTAATAAATAGATTTTATGAGAACATCACAAAACTGGATGTATTTACAAGTCTGAACTGTGACCAAGTTAAAGGAAGGAGTCTGTAACCTTTATATAAATGAAAAAGCACGATTGTACAATCTTTGTGGCCTTCATAAAAGTTTTTTTCCAAGTATTTCAGCTTTTATGCCTTTTTTAAAATTTGAAAAACTATGGGAAAATGTAAAGAAAATACAGTAGTGAGTTTTTCTAACTGGTCATTTATATGTTTGTGGAATTTAAGATTAAAAAAGAGTAGAGGAGATAAAACACTGGTTTTGGGTTTAAACTTTTTGTTTTGAAATACTTTTGAACACCGGGAAAAGTTGCAGGGATAAGTACAAAGAAATCCTGTTTAGCCTTCTTCCTAATTCACCAGTTGTTTACATTTTAGCACATTGCCTCTTCTATTATGTATCTGTCAATGGATCCTGTGTATCCATTTATGAATGAATGTGTGTGTACACATCTATCATCTATATCACTTATTTGTACTTGAGAGTATGCTGCAGATGTGATGCTGTTATTCCTAGATATCTCAGGAATACCTGCTTCCTGCTCTTCCATAATGCAATGTATATTATATATCAAAATCAGAAAATTTATATCAATATGAGAATACTTTATAACCACAAAATACAAACCCAATAAAAAACAAAACTTCTGGTAGAGGAACCAATTCAAGATTAAGAGTTCATTTAATTGTCATGTCTCTTTATTTTTCTTTAGTCTGGAGTAGCTCTGCAGCCTTTGTTTGATTCTTGACCTAGACATTTTAGAAGTATACAGCCAATTATTTTGTAGTATATCTCTCAGTTTGGATTTGTCTAATGTCTTCCCATGTTAGACTCAGAATATACATTTTTGGGCAGAAAAGTTATAGAAGTGATGCTGTTTTCTTTACTGTACTTCATATCAGAAAATACATAATTTCAATTTGTGCCATTACTAGTAATGTTAATTTAGTTTCTACCTGGTTTCTGTACTCTACAGTTTGTCAGTATTTTATACTTATTAATAATTAATTAATAAGCAAGAATTTTGTGGGATATTTTGAATCTGTGTAAGTCTTCTATTTATTAAAGTTTCATTAGGTTGGGTATCTTTTGTTGATTTTTGCATGAATAAATTTTAAGGTGGCTTCCAACAAGTGATTTATTTCTTTTATTTCTTTTATAATTATTAGCTTGAATTCAATGAAAAGTAAAATTTGCTCTCTTATTCTCTTTCTTTCCCCGTCTGTCTTTCTTTCTTTCTTTCTTTCTTTCTTTCTTTCTTTCTTTCTCTCTCTCTCTCTCTCTTTCTTTCTATCAGAATGAATTTTCCATTCCTGTTTTCATCAGTGGGAAATGATTCCATTATTTATTTTAGTACTCTAGTCATGTAACTGCCACGATAATCAACATACAGAACATTTCTATCACTCTTAAAAGTTGTTTCTTGCTCAGTTGTAGTCAGCATCCCTCATTCCACACTGAACCTTGGCAACCACTGATGTGTTTTGTTACTGTGTTTTTTTCTTTCCCAGAATATCATATAAATGGAATGATACAGTATGTAGCCTTTTGAGCTTGTCTTCTTTCACTGCACATATTGCATTTGATATTTATCCATTTTTCATGTATCAGTAGTTCATTGTTTTGATTGATGAGTAGTATGTTATTTCATTATGTAAAAATACTATAGCTTATTTACCAGATAATGGTCATTTGAGTTGTTTCCAATTTTTGGAAATTATGAATAAAGTGGCTATAAACATTTGCATACAGAGTTTTTGGTGGACATGTTTGTACTGCTCTTGGCTAAATATCTAGCAGCAGGATTTCTAGTCATACAGTAAGTGTGTGATTAATTTTATAAGAAACTGTCAGACTTTTAAAAAGTAGTTGTGTCATTTTGCTTATAGAACAACAAAGTGTAAGAGTTCTAGTTTCTCTTTATCCTTGCTAACATCTGATACTGTCATTTAAAAAGGTAGCCATTTTATAAAAATTAACAAAACAGGAAACAACAAATGTTGGTGAGGATATGGAGAAAGGGGAACCCTCTTACACTGTTGGTGGGAATGCAAACTGGTACAGACACTCTGGAAAACCGTATGGAGATTCCTCAAGATATTAAAGACTAGAGCTACCCTACAATGCAGCACTACTAGGTATATACCCCAAAGAAACAGACATGGTGAAAAGAAGGGGCACATTCACCCCAATGTTCACAGCAGCAATGTCCCAAACTGCGAAGGAGCTGAGATACCCTTAAACAGATTAATGGATAAAGAAGATGTGGTACATATACACAATAGAATATTATTCAGTTATCAGAAATGAATGAATACCCACCATTGGCATCGGCATGGATGGAACTGGAGGGGATTGTTAAGCGAAATAAGTCAAATAGAGAAAGACAATTATCATTTGGTTTCACTTATATGTGGAACATAAAGAGTAGCATGCAGGGTCATAGGGGAAGGGGAGGAAATCAGAGAGGGAGATGAACCGTGAGAGACTAAGGACGCTGAGAAACAATCTGGGGGTTTTAGAGAGGAGGAGGTGGGAAGAGGGTAACAGGGTGATGGGTAGGCATGTTTTGTGATGAGCACTGGGTGTCATACTTAATGGATAAATCATTGAACACTACATCAAAAACTAATGTACTATACAGTGGCTAACTGAACATAATAATTTTTTTAAGGTAGCCATTCTAATAGTTATGTAGTGGTATCATATTATAGTTTTAATTTTATGTCCTCTAATGATTAATGATACAGAACATCTTTTCATGTGTTTCTTTGCCATCTGTATATGTTCTTGGGTAATATATCTGTTAAAATCTTCTGCCTATTCTAAATGATTTGGAGCTGTATGCATTATTATTGGGCTGTGAGAGATCTGAAAAAAATTCTGGATACTGGTCTTCTCAGATATATATTTTACAAATATTCCTTCATAGCTTGTGGCTTTTCTTTTCATTTCCTTGGCAATCTTTTGAAGAATAGATGGTTTTAATTTGATGAAGTTCAATTTATTGAGTTTTTTTCTTTTATGGTTTATGCCTCTTGTATTCTAGCAAGTTTTGCTTATTCTTAGGTTGCTTAGATTTTCTCTAGTACTTTCTTCTAAGGTTTTTGTTTGTTTTGTACATGGTGCAAGGGGTGGATTAAAGGTAATTTAAAAATATTTGCATAGGGCCAGTCACTTGCTTAACCACTATTTGTTTTTGATCTTTAGGATAAACATTCAGTTTTTTCCATTAAGTATGATATTAGCTCTAGGTTTTATGTAGATACTTTTATCAAGTTGAAGAATTTCTCTTTGTTCCTAGTTATCTTAGAGGCTTTTTTTGCATTTTTATTTTTATTTTATTTTATATAATTTTTTAAAAATTTATTTATTTTCAGCATAACAGTATCATTATTATTTTACCACACCCAGTGCTCCATGTAATCCATGCCCTCTATAATACCCACCACCTGGTACCCCAACCTCCCAACCCGCCCACTTCAAACCCCTAAGATTGTTTTTCAGAGTCCATAGTCTCTCATGGTTCACCTCCCCTTCCAATTTCCTGCAACTCCCTTCTCCTCTCCATTTCCCCTTGTCCTCCATGCTATTGGTTATGCTCCACAAATAAGTGAAACCATATGATAACTGACTCTCTCTGCTTGACTTATTTCACTCAGCATAATCTCTTCC
>NC_081557.1:187505420-187535686 GCF_022355385.1 Mustela nigripes | reverse complement strand
TGCTGTGAAGTGTGTAAACCTGGCGATTCACAGACCTGTACCCCTGGGGATAAAAATATATGTTTATAAAAAATAAAAAATTATATTAAAAAAAAAGAAAAGAAAATACAGAAAGGGAAATTAGAGAATCGATTCCATTTACTATAGCACCAAGAACCATAAGATACCTAGGAATATACCTAACCAAAGAGGTAAAGGATCTGTATCCGAGGAACTACAGAACACTCATGAAAGAAATTGAAGAAGACACAAAAAGATGGAAGACCATTCCACGCTCTTGGATCGGAAGAATAAACATTGTTAAAATGTCTATACTGCCTACAGCAATCTATACTTTAAATGCTATTCCGATAAAAAATCCACTGGTATTCTTCAAAGAGCTGGAGCAAATTATCCTAAAATTTGTATGGAATCAGAAGAGACCCCGAATCGCTAAGGAAATGTTGAAAAACAAAAATAAAACTGGGGGCATCATGTTACCTGATTTCAAGCTTTACTATAAAGCTGTGATCCCCAAGACAGCATGGTACTGGCATAAAAACAGACACATAGACCAGTGGAACAGAGTAGAGAGCTCATATATGGACCCTCAACTCTATGGTCAAACAATCTTCGACAAAACAGGAAAAAATATACAGTGGAAAAAAGACAGTCTCTTCAATAAATGGTGCTGGGGAAACTGGGCAGCTATATCTTAAGAGTTTTTATCATGAGTGGGTGGTGTATTTTATAAAACCACTTTTTTCTGTCTCTATTGAAACCATCATCTGTTTTTTTCTTGCTTAGTCTGTTTATAGGATGAATAACATTGATTGGATTTCTAATGTTGCATTACCAGTAAAAACTCCATTTGGTTATGATATAATTAGTTTTATATGTTGCTGGATTCAATTTGTTAGTATTTTGTTGTGATTTTTGCATCTATGACCATGACGGATAATGACCAATAGTTTTATTATAATATCTTTGTCTGGTTTTGGTTAGGGTGATACTGACTTTAAAAATGAGTTAGAAAGCCTTACATTTTTTTCTTGAAGAATCTGTGTGTAATTGATATTATGTCTTTCCTAAATGTCTGATAGAATTCATAGTAAAACATTCTGGGCCTAGAGAATATGATATTTATTAGTTATGAGTCACATGGCAAGTAGCAAAATCTCAAAGGACTTTAGAGAACCACTCATCTTTTATTACTTTCTTGGCATTAGAGAATTTTTGCTTATGTATTCCTGTGCTTTCATCTCCTGGCCTCTGAGTTACTATTTATTGTCACTATTTCTCAAATTGTCTTATGGGTATTCTCATTAATTTCATCTACCAGTTGAGTACAAATAGGTTACTGCCAGTTATTTAGTTTATTTAGATTAATTCTGGAGTTCTCTACCAATTTCTGAAGTTAAACAAATGGCTTATAATGATAGAGCAACTGCAGTAGGCATCATTTTTAAACATTGGATTTTAGTTTATTACAGTAGAAAATGTCATCTTTTTGATCCAAGAGCTCCTTAATATGAGTTAAGCCTTTGTTCCTCTTCATTTATAATGGATCATATCTAGATTTTGAGGATCTATAAGTATTTAATTTTTTAAAATCTGCATTTTGTAAACTAAAGTTTGCTCCTGCATTATTAGATGAGCCTAGCTTTGTGTGTATTATCCCATGTAACCAATTTTCCAAAGAAACTGAATTCAGAGAAGAGATATTTGGAGAACTGTGTTCACTTGCATAAAACTAAGGCCTTTAATCTTTGCATGATTAAAAATGGCCCTTTAAAATGAATCCATACCCTGTTCTGGAGACTCATGATTCAATGGCAGTAATTGTAATTATATGACGTTAAAATAAGGTCTTGGTGGCATTAGATAAATTTACTTATTTCCTCATACTGTTAGAATAAACCAATAAATTTAGCTTATTTAGTCTCCATCTGAGGTTTGGCTTTGAACAAACTGCTCATTTAATATTGGAATGCCTGGTACTGCTCTTTCCTTTACCCCTGGTGTTTTTTCTTCAATGTTAGAGAAGAATGATCCAATCCTTATTATTATTATTATTATTTTATATACCTTTGTAATGAAGAGTGAAGTAGTTGATTCTTGGCAGAATATATGACAATGACTTAATAACTATATGAGGTAAAAAATGCCATGCAGTGATTTTTTTTTTAAGATTATTTATTTACTTATTTGACAGACACAGAACACAAGTAAGCAGAGAGGCAGGCAGAGAAAGAAGAGGAAGCAGGATCCCGGCCAAGCAGAGAGCCCGATGTGGGGCTCGATCCCAGGATCTGGTATCATGATCTGAGCCGAAGGCAGGGGCTTTAACCCACTGAGCCACCCAGGTGCCCCCACAGTTATTTTTTTTTTAAATTAACATATAATATATTATTTGTATCAGGGGTACAGGTCTGTGATTCATCAGTCTTACACAATTCACAGCACTCACCATAGCATATACCCTCCCCTATGTCCATCACCCCACTACCCCATCCCTCCCACCCCCTTCCCTCTACCAACCCTGTTTGTTTCCTGAGATTAAAAGTATCTTATGGTTTGTCTGCCTCTGTGGTTTCATCTTATTTCATTTTTCCTTCCCTTCCCCTATGATCCTCTGTCTTGTTTCTCAAATTCCTCATATCAGTGAGATCACATGATAATCGTCTTTCTCTGACTGACTTATTTCACTTAGCATAATACCCTCTAGTTCCATCCACATCATTGCAAATGGCAAGATTTCATTTTTTGACAGTAGCATAGTATTCCATCATGTGTGTGTGTGTGTGTGTGTGTGTGTGTGTGTGTATTCTTTATCCATTCATCTGTTGATAGACATCTAGGCTCTTTCTATAGTTTTGTTATTGTGGACATTGTTGCTATAAACATTCAGGTGCACGTGCGCCTTTGGATCACTGCATTTGTATCTTTAGGGTAAATACCCGGTAGCATGTATTGATTCTTGATTCAAAAACACAACAAAGGCCTTAGTTTGAAAACAGGGGACAAGTCCCTTTGATCAGCATGAATTTTCATGTATTCCTTGGCAACATAGTTTTAATGGCATCAATGAGCTTGAGATAAATGGATAAACAAAAATAATTTTAATAAACTTAAATGTTAAGATGAAAATCAGGAATCCTTTTCCTTGTCTCAGTTCAATCACTAACCACTAAAATGACACCATTACAATGTTTTGATCAAGTTTCCAACTATAAATTAAAGGAGAAGAATGAGTGTCACTCTCATTGTAATAAATATATTAAGAAATTGTCTGAATAGATGTAAAAGTATTAAGACAACCAAGTCTTATTATAAATAGGTCTATGACCATGTGAATAAAGGAGGAAAATAGTAATGTGGGTTAGTTCTTAATAGTTTTTAGTGGAACTGTTACTCAGTTCACAAAGTAAGATAATTAAAAGGGATTGTGGATTTCAGTACTCCCCCTTACTTGATAGGGAGAGATGAGAAGCATTTTGGATCTCTCATCCATCAGCTTGGATCCCTAGTCCCAGCCTAACAGAAGGACAAGAAATACCTATTTCCTTTATCACTGACTTAGAATCTTAGCCAGATAGAATGGGGCCAGGTGGAAGAAATAGTTGTGTTCCCCAGGGTTCCTTAAGTCTCCTTGATATTGGGCTTTATAATGGCTTACATTAAATTGGGGGTGCCAATTTTGCCTTATCAAGTGCTTGATTTATCCATGTCCTGTGCAAAAACTGAATGATAATAAGAGAATGAATGTACTCAAGGATGCAAAATTCCACCCCCCCCAAAAAAAATTGACGCTGCTGTGACAGCAACAATTTTTTTTTAAAGGATGTGATATTATTCCTACACATCAAAAGATAAAATAAGTAAGATGGTATTGGTGAAGGTGTTTCTATCTGTATGATTTGGGGCAAGTCTCTTTAAACTTTTTTCTCAATTTTTGTATGTGTATTCTGAAGCTTTTGAACTTCCTGATCTCTCTAGTACGCCATGATCTGAGCATGCTGTGATTCTGTGCTTTAAGAACACAGAACGCTTTAAGAGACCTTGGGGATTTGAGGAGAAAGACATGGGGGTGTGACTTGGTGCAAGGAATAAGGCTGAGTACCAAAGGGGAAATATATTGTGCATGAAAGACCTGGATTTGTGGCTGTTTTTGCTGGTCAGTGAGGGAGGAAATTCTTACAGGGTAGGAATTTTCTTTATTCAGACCACAATATGGATGTCTTAAAAATGCAATCATGTTTGAAAGATTTATATTCTGGTGAAGAGAGAAGATCAGATAAGTACATGTGTATGACTCCAAATGAAATGTGAAAGGAAAAAATTATTAAAGGTCGAGTCACCTTCTCCATATATTATAATAAGGATAGTATTAGGAAGGGAATCCAAGTGTATTTAGAAATAAAAAACAAGAAGCCAGATTCCTAGACTTAATGTGTATAAGTACAGTGTAGAAGGGCAGGGCTCCTCTTTTTTTTTTTTTTTTTTTTTTTTTTTTTTGTACACTTGACAGTACAGTAGGGGTCCTAGCTGGAGTTCATTCTTGATGGTAGCTAATTTAGACATGTCTGAGCCTCTTTGGGAATATGGTGGTATTTGCCTGTTATGTGCTTCTTTGTAAGAGGAATTTAAGATTTTTTTGCGAAAGAACCATCCTGAGGGAAGCAGTCAACCAGATGAGCTGACCCAACCATGGCCCAGTCACTGGAGTGGTTCTTTTATGTGCTTTGGTAAAATTTTACAGAGATACATTTCTGGATGTAGAATAAAAATGAAAAGAGCTGTTTCACTCAAATATGTTTATGATCCAAATGTTCAATGCAGCATTAGTCACTTAATGTGGGTTGTATTAATGAGATGTTGCACTGAAGAAGGAGAGACGCATTCTCCCTAAATTAGCTTCAGTTAGAATAACTCCTGTCAATCTGTAGCTTCATTGGGTGAGGTGGCAGATGGTGAAGATGCCACAGCATTGTAGAGGTGACAGGACAATGCAGAGGTGACTAGTGGGAAGTCCAGAAGGGACAGTAATGGAGATAATTGATAAACAAGGATGTAGTGCCATTGGGAGTTGACTGGCCTAGGATACCAGATGTATAAGACATCTCAAACATAAAAATCAACATTTGCAATGTTACCCAAATGCAAGAAAAATAACAGAAGTTATAAACAGAAATAACAAAGGTTAAAATAAAGATATGGAAAAATTAGAAACAAATAATAGAAGGCATAATTAGAATTAAGAATATTAGAGAAGAGCAAGATTATTAAGCAATAATAAAAACATTATGTACTGAAATTTTATATATTTATATATATTTTATATATATTTTATATATTTCAGTAGAAAAGACATGAGAGGGATGGTAGGATTAAGAATGAAGACAGAATCTTAATTATACCACCCAAGGACAAAGGAAATAATTTCTATAAAACATGTTTTAAGAAAGAGTTATGCTGAAATGGAGGAATGAAAAGGCAGCAGTTGACAAGAAATTCCTAAGGGCGCCTGGGTTGCTCAGTGGGTTAAAGCCTCTGCCTTTGGCTCAGGTTGTGATCCCAGGGTCCTGGAATCGAGTCCCACATTAGGCTCTCTGCTCAGCGGAGAGCCTGCTTCTCCATGACTCTCTGCCTACTTGTGATCTCTGTCAAATAAATAAATAAAATCTTAAAAAAAAAAGAAATTCCTAAGCACATGGCATTGTTTTAAAAACTTAAAATGTATTATTTCATGTAGTCTTTTCATCAAATTATTTACCCCAAGCACAACTACTAGATGTCAGACCTGGATTTGAACTCAAGTTGTTCTTCTTCCAAAGCCAATCTTTTTCTCCCCTTCTCTTGGAGAAAGTATAAGGATTTATGCTAAAGTTTCATTCAAAGGCTAAAGATAAAAGTGATCTAATAGCAGCCATCTTAGTTCAAGAAATGAGTAGTACAATCACGTTGTGGAGGAGGGGAAATGATTCTGGCTCTGATGTTCTCATTTCTGAGTTCAGAAATACTTTTGAGGTTTGTCTAAACAATTTTTTGGCTGCTGTCTTTACTGACATATGGGAGAGAGGTGAAATAATCAGCAAAATGAAGTCAGGACTTTCAACCAAATATATTTTGAGAAGGGAAAAGGGAAAGAATTAGAAACTAAAGGACAATAACATCATCAAATCCCAATCCTGATTTCTCGAGGGATCTGGTTTTAGAGATAAGCAGAGAGAATGCAACATGGGAACCTGCACAGAGACAATAAGTGATCTTTGAGCTAAAGAGTTACAAATGGGTGCTCTGTGAGTTATGGTCAACAGAAAGGGGCTGGATGGATTTTGGTTGTATACAATAAAAAAGCTTTTATTGAGACACACTTAGAAGAAATTATGTGTCCAATTACCTGCTGAAAAAACATAAAAACTTTACAAATCAGTGTAATCAATTTTACCACAATTGGGTAAAATTGATAATTTGATGCCAAAAAGAGCTATGAAGAGTTAAGGAATTTCAGAGAAAAAGGAAAAAAAAAGTTTTGCACTTACTCTGTAAGATAATACCACAAGGGCCCCTGGGTGGCTCATTCATTAGGGGTCCAGTTCTTGATTTCTATTCAGGTCATGATCTCTGGTCATGAGATGGAGCTCCAGGTCAGGTTCTGAACTCAGCACAGAGTCTTCCTCTCCCTCTGGCCCTCCCCCTGCATGTGCTCTCTCTCTCTTTAACTAACTAACTAACTAAAATCTCAAAAAAAAAAATAATAATACCACAAGACTTTGTGATACTGGTGCTAGGATAGACTAATAATTCAATGGAATAGTATTGAGAGACTAGAAACAGACCACACTTGATTCATGACAAAGCTGTCACTGCAGAGGAGTGGGGAAAGGACAATTCTTCATTAAATGATGCTAGGTCAGTTGGATATCCATATGGATAAGAAAACAAACTTCACTCTTACATCAAACTATATAAAAAAACAATTTCAGGTTATCAAACTGGTTGATCAAAAAAGTAAAATAATAAAATTACAAGAAGGAAGCATTAAGACTTTTTAAAATAATTTTAGATAGACAAAAATTTCTTAAATAGGAAACAAAAGCTCTAATCATAAGTAAAAGATTGGTAAGTTGGGCTATATTAAATTAAGAACGTTTGTTCGTTAAAAGATACCAATAAGGAGTGAAAAGGGAAGATCAGAGTAGGAGAAGATATTTGAAATATGTTTGACAAAGATCATTATACATATAACTGACAAAGAGATAGATGTTTGCTGTACATAAGGCTGACAAAGAAAATATAAAGAACTCATGAACCATAAAGAAAATCAGATAATTGAATAAAAAATGGTCAAGATAATAAACAAGGACTTTACAAAGAAGATATCCAATTGGTCAAAGAACATATGAAAAGAATGTTCAACTCTTAGTAAACAGGGAAATGCAAATTCAAACCTTAATGAGATACCTCAACAATTAGCAGAATGGCAAACAACAAAGAATTGGAAGGGGAGGTGAACCATGAGAGACTATGGACTCTGAAAAACAAACTGAGGGTTTTGAAGGGGCAGGGGGTGGGAGGTCGGGGTACCAGGTGGTGGGTATTATAGAGGGCACGGATTGCATGGAGCACTGGGTGTGGTGCAAAAATAATCAATACTGTTATGCTGAAAATTAAAAATAAATTAAAAAAAAAAGAAATAAACATCCATAAACTGACCACACTTAGTGTTGGTGAGGTTGCAGAGCAATAGAATTTTCATTGCCATTAGAGTAATTTTTGAGGAAACTAGAAGTATCTACTAAATTTAAGACATATTCCTATAACCTAATAATTCCCCTGCTAGGTATATATTTAATGGAATTGTGGACACATGTACATAAAAAGACAAGTTAAGATTTTCCATAACAAATATTCATGATAGCAAACCTTGGAAACAACCCAAATGTCCAGAGTGGATAAATAAATGTCAGGGTATTCATGTAGTGGATTAGCATATAACATTAAAAGTGATTACTGCGGTAGGTATGAACATGGCTAAAGCTCAAAAACATAATGTGGATGAAAGAAACAATTCTTAAAAGACTATATAAAAGAATCCACATAAAGTTTAATAGCAGGCATTACTAATTTATGATATTAGAAGTCAGGACAGAATTCCTTGAAAAGAAGGGAAGCCTAGTAGTTGGGAAGAGGTGAGACTTCCAGGGTGCTGGGAATTTTGTTTCTTGACCCAGTGGGTAGTGAGCTGGAAGTAATAACATTGTGATATTTCAGGCATATTTATACTTAGGATTTTTGCACATTTGTAGTGCTATTTTAGTTAAGTTTTAATAAAAATTTATTTAATTTTTAAAAGTACCCCAACAAATTATTGTGACAACATTTCTGTGCTCATGGAGAGGGGAGAGGAAAAATTAAAATGGCAGAGGTGATATCATCCTGTCATTCTGTGAGTACACTGAAGTTCCCTGTCTGAAAAGGAAAAATTTAGATGAAAGGAAGTACAAAGTAGGAAAAGAATGGTCATGATGCAGGTGGAATTTAGTTCAGATATTTTCATATGCTAATAATGGGAGAAGAGGAATTAGTGTTTAAAATAAACAACAAAAAATGTTTCATATGGCATCACTTATTTGTGGAGAATAACAAATAGCATGGAGGACATGGGGAGTTAGCGAGGAGAAGGGAGTTGGGGGAAATTGGAAGGGGAGGTGAACCATGAGAGACTATGGACTCTGAAAAACAATCTGAGGGGTTTGAAGTGGTGGGGGGTGGAAGGTTGGGGTACCAGGTGGTGGGTATTATAGAGGGCACGGATTGCATGGAGCACTGGGTGTGGTGAAAAAATAATGAATACTGTTATGCTGAAAATAAATAAATTTAATTAAAAAAAAAGAAGGAAAATGGAAATAGCCTGCATTTGGGAAACAGTGAAATTGCTGTGTGGGTGACAATATTAAACCACTCCTACTGCAAAAAAAAAAAAAAAAATTCACATACACCTATAGCAATTGTCAACAAGAAGTTTCTAAATATATCAGAAAAAGAACATAATGATATTAAAAACATAAAGTAGAGATCAGGGTAGTGAAAGCCTTTGGTGTACTCTTTAGGAGGAGAAGATTAAGACTGACCTAGTGCCAGTTCTTACTGATTTACTTAGATTATATATGAGACTAACCAGCAGAGTGAGTGTTTCTATCTTTGGGCATTTTTGTAGCTTCTGCTGAAACTGGTGTAATTTATGACTGTTAGCCCAGTTTATGTCCCTAAACACCACGTTTCCCCTGTAAGCTCTTTGGACCTTTCTTCTCTAATATTTCTCTTCCGAAGAGTATAGTCACTCCATTTGGGGTCCATTAGTCATCACTGGCTAATTGTAATTTTGAGAACCATCAAATTGCATAGAACTCATCTCAACAGGAATGGCACTTTTAGGGACTCTCTCTACACTAGTAATTTTTAATTCTGTTCTATTTTTAAAGACTACTGGAAAGGGAATGATTCACTGGAAAAGATCCAAAAACAGAAAAAAATCGACCGGTGGGAAGAATGGAATGAGAAAGATGAAACAGTAAATGTTGCAGTCTGAAGACCTAGTGCTGGAAAGCAGGGATGTATAGCTGGAGAAATACCAAAGGAGGTTGAAAGCTTATATGATAACGGTTATTAACACAAGGCTTAGTATATCAAAAGAAACTCTAGGAATCTGGAAAAGTTAAAGGATAGGATAAATCAGAGATGCTGTCTGGGTTGTTCCAGTATAACAAATTGCTGTTTCAAATGACCATATAGTTGGGAATCTTCAACAGAAACTGTAGAGAGAATCTGATACAGCCAGCCACTTGGGAGGAAAATAGGTAAATTTTCCTTTAAATATTTTATTTATTTATGTGTGTGTGTGTGTGTGTGTGTGTGTGAGAGAGAGAGAGAGAGAGAGAGAGAGAAAGAGGGAGGGGGCAGGGGGAGCAGTAGGCAGAGGGAGAAGCAGGCTCCCCAGCAGGGAGTCTGATGTGACTTGATCCCAGGACCCTGAGATCATGATCTGAGCTGAAGGCAGGCACTTAACTGACTAAGCCACCCAGGCATCCCCCAAATAGGTATATTTTAAGTGCAAAGAATATATTTCTTTAAAGGTAAAAAAAGAATGAGAGCTATGATTTTTGGATAACAAAAATACTGAAAAAGTTAAAACTGATTACAGAGAACACAGTAGAGGAATGCTGAGGTCTGGTCAATGAAGCTAGGTCCCCACTTCTTGAAGCTGTCCCTCTCTGAGGTGAAACTCTGCACATTTCCTGTCCTGGAGCTTGGTCTGTCGTTGACTATCGAACCCACTGCACTGCCAGGATTGCTATCTATTGTTCACTCATTTGAGCTTATGGTTACACTGGACTTTTTTTTTCTTTTTGATCTCTTGGGTGGTGTACCTTTCTTGATGAGGCCTGTTATACTGCATATTAAACATTTCTTTAGTTATGACACACATGAGTGTTAATCTTAAAAAAAATATCTCTTAGTTAACACTGAACATTTCTATGTACAGGACTCTTCGCTTATACCCATTTTCCTATTTAACCTTCCTAATAACCTACGATGTAGGTACTATGTATTTTTTCTTTTAAGGATTTTATTTATTTATTAGAGAGACAGACAGAGATAATGAGAGAGAGCACAAATGGGGAGGAGAAGGAGAAGCAGGCTCCCTGCTGAGCAGAGAACCTGATGCGGGGCTCAATCCCAGGACCCTAAGATCATGACCTGAGCCAAAGGCAGACGCTTAACCCACTGAGCCATCCAGCTGCCCCCAGGTACTATATTGTTAGATTCAGTTTTCAGATGAAAAAACTAAGGCTCACACAGATTAACAAAGATTTCTAAGGTCACACAGCTAATAAGTGGGGAATTTGGGATTCAAAACCACTAACTCCAAACCCTGAGATCTTAAACATCATGCTTTATGTTAATGGTAAAAATATAATAATAATAAAAGAGGGAAGATGTGAAACAATTTGGAAAAAAGTTGTTCTGTAAAGACAAACTATTATTAGTAGTATCAAAACTGGATTTTCCATCTTGATGCTCATTTTCCACCAGAAATATCAAGGAGATGTTGTTTGAGTTTTTTGAGATTGTCCTGTGTCTGAAAAGAAGATAGAGACAGGGAAGAACTTAATTTAAAAAAAAAATTGCAGTTAGTATGTAGGATGCTAAATGAATGAGGATTCTAGAGTGTGGAGTGACCCACCCTAATAAAATATTAAGATATAAAATGTAATCATTATAAGATATACAGATAGTTAGAACCAACACTGACCAAGTATGAGATGGGATATCATGAAATGTACTATATTGAGGATCATTTATAAGTTAAAATCTTTGGTAATTAGTGACTGAGTAAGTGGTAATATTCAAATGTCTTATTTATCTCATGTAGCATTGGATTTACTAAAGGGGGATCCTTAAAACAGAAAAGAAAATAGAACAAATAATATAGTTTCATTTGTTCAGGACCAAAAATAGGTGCTCAGGACCAAAAATAGTTGTTCTTACCTTTTTAAAAAAAAAAAATTCACAAGCCCCTTTGGAAATCTAATAAAATCTACATACTCTCTCTGCAGGAAAATACATAAAATCCATATCCTCACACAATATATCATACAGTTTTATGCTGCGCCCTGAAGCCTATTCATAGACCGAGGGTAAAATCTTTGATTTGGAAGAACTCTTCTTGACATGGGGAGAACTACAGTGTTAGGATTAAATACTAGTAAATAGCTTTTGCCTAATGCTCTCAGATAGCTGTGATATCAGTGTCTTGAATATGCACACTTGTAAATAGAATAGCTCTGCTGTTTCAGAATCTGAGGTTTTTCATGAGAGACAAGCATATGTCTTATTTATTCTATTCTTGTTCACAATTTTGTATAGGTAATCCTTTTACCAAGTTCTGGTGAGCAATTCTGAGATGGGCAAGATACCTTTTGAAATCTGTTGGAATAGCTGTTTTTTGTTTGCTTGTCTGTTTTGTTTTGTTTTGATGAGGATATATTTCTTCCTTAAGTCACAAAATTATAGTAGGTTGTGCCTACTACAGAACTACTACAGTTAAGGCAGCTTTTGGACCCTGATTTTAGTGTAATTATCAAGCCCACTGACAGGGTATGACAGGACCTAGAAACCTAATACAGACTTAGGTAATCAGCCAGTTATGTTTGCCATTTTAACTTTGTCTTAATGCTTGGGGCTCTGCTTCCAAGTCATGCTGTAGACTATTCCTTGAGCATTTATTCTCATAATATTCTTATATAACAATTCTTTCTATCCATTTTCCTCTTCCATTTTAAGTGGTGTCATTATGAAAAAAGAAGAGGTACAAAATAAACCATTGCAATCTGTATTTCTCATTCCCAAATGACACCAATATTTTCTTCCATTATGGATTATCCTGATGCAGCGAGAAAGCTGAGATTCATTTGTTTGGTGAGAGGAACATTTGGATCCCTAAAATATAAAGCTAACTTATTTTAAATAATTGTTTAAGGTAGCTTAGGCATAAATTGCCATGTGAGCAGGGAGGTCTATGTAGATCCAATGGCACTTTCCTCAATACAAGCAACAACTATTATAAGATGAATGAGAAATACGGAATGCAGTGGTTTATACTAATAAGCATTTATCTCTTTGCCTGAAACTACCATTCATATATAAAATGAAAAACAAAACAAAACAAAAAAACCCACAGTAATTTCAAAGTGGAAAATGGAATACATTTGCTTTTTGGAAAGTGAAGGAATAGTAACAGATTTGAATCATCATCTGTGTAAGTGTTAGGGAAACTTTTCCACCTGTCGCTGCCAATGAACATGGAATCTGACATGAGTGCCCTATTATTCTACTCTCATACCTCTTTTGAAAAGATACTGTCAAAGAGCTGGGTCAGGTCATTGGGAAAAGACACATAGGTACATGAATATAGCAGGTAACTTATTAATAACACCTTAGGAAGAGAATGTAAAAAAATGCAATGAAGAGGAGATGGTATTGACATTCCGAATCAAATAAATCAGTTCTTGGCTGGGGACATTGAACATACTTTCCAGTATGGCTCAACCCAAGATGTATTACAAAATTCACAGACGTGAAAGGTCACTGTGGTCACCCGCTAGGACAAACATAGATCCTCTGCACATACAGTTCTTATTAGTCAGGGTTTAAGGGCAGGCACCAGTCATTTTTTCTTGACAATGATAGTTTTATTGATTCTTGACAATTCAGTAACTCTATGGAGGATTCTGTAGCTGCTAGATGGAGAAACCCTGGAGGGAATTAAAGGAAGAGGCCCAATATCTGAATGAAATGTGTAGCCTGTTCTTTTAGAAATTCTTTACTAGTGGAGTTTCCACAGAGTGCATTGCATGGAAATCATATGAGTGCTATGTTGAAGGGTAATGAAAGAAATATGTTTTCCTAAGTTGGGACTCATCCAGTTTGGTGCCCTCTTCTCTCAACTTGTTTGTGCCTTAGAATGGACAAGTGCCTTCCAACAAAAGACTGCTCCAGCAGTAGGAATTTTCAGGGTGTTTCTCAACAGGCCACACTCATTCTCATATACAGCAAACCTTTTTGAGTTAATTTATTGCCTTTCCAATTTGAGCTCTCCTTTAAGAGAACTGGGATTTGAACCTAAGCCTATCTGACTTTGGCAGATGAAATAAATAAAATCTACAAGTCAGGAAGACTTGAGTTAGAGTCCCTGTCCTGTCACTAGCTAGTTGTATCAGTCTAATTAAATTATTAACTCTTCTGAAACTGTTATTTTTTCTTTAAATTTATTTGTGATAGTAGCGTGAAAGCTTGCAGCCGACATACAATGAGATCAGAAACAGAGAGTACTTGCCATGGTGCCTGGCATATAATAGGCAATAATAAGTAGTTAATACTGCTGCTTGCAGAGGGCCATGTAAATATACTTATTCTTACAGGTTTGTTTGTCTATTTTGCTTCCCTGCCTTTACCATATAATGAAATCTTTAAACTCAAAGAGCAATATTTTCTGTTTTATAAAATCTTAATATCGAGTGGTTAGTATTTATAAGACAATGTAAAATAGGCATTATAAAGATAGAAAAAAAGAGGAAAGAATAAAGGGTAAGATGTTAAGGAAAGTGTATTTAAAAAAAAAATGTTAGAGAGACGGAACACAAGCAGGAGAATTGGAAGGCAGAGGGGGAAGCAGGTTCCCCATTGAGTAAAAGAGCCAGTCGTGGGACTGGATCCCAGCACCCTGGGACCATGACCCGAGCTGGAGAAAGATGCTTAAATGACTGAGACACCTGGGCATCCTGAAAAGTGTGTCATCTTATCTCCAAACATTAGATTGAGTGAAACTTAAGATTTTGGGAAAAAAAATTAAATAGTTCAACTAAAGTTTTGAGAGATGGCCAATATTATACTTACGGATAAATGTTTAAAGATCTGCTGTACACCACAAATTCCTTTGGAAGGCAAGGTTGTTGTTGATGGCTTATATTCTTTGCTTAGATTGTTATTAGTCTGAAATGTCATAGGGGATATTTAATAACATATCCTATGAGAGAAGCCTTGACACTGGGCATTCTGCTGTCAAATTGGATGTGTTCTGGGAAAGTTGGGTCAGCTTTGCTTTTTTATTTGGTGGGGATTCTTAGGTGACCATGTTTTGTCAGTGTTAACTACTGTTTATTGTAGTCATATTGACTTATATTTGGTTATTAATTCTTTGTCACATAGGAGTAATGAGACTTTGATTAAGTCACTTAAACTTCCTTCTCTTCAGTTGCTTTTTCCCCCAGTTATAAATTGAAAATAACAATACTTAGCTCTTTTGCTATGGAGGTTGAATTAAATTAAAGAGAATATGAAGGAAGGAAAGTAAAAAAGTACTTGGATCATGAAATATTAAATAGATGAAGGTTAGTTCTTCCACCTCTAGAATATAATGAAAATATAGAGTACCATATGACCTGGCTATTGTTTACATATTAATATAAATGTGGATTCTTATTAATGAACACAGTTTATAAGGTACTGTTTTAGAAATTGTGAATCTTAAACAAATTTTCATATGTAAAAGTTTAGTAGAAATATTAATTTTTTTGAAAATTTTTAGGATAGTTGTGTAGAGTTAGAGGAGGCTGTGTCTTAATAATAGTTAAGGGAGTCAGGAGACTGTTCAGGAGATTAAGCAGGAGACTGTCTTTTGCTTTTCTGAGCTATTTCATTTTTGTGCTTAAATTGGGTTAAACTAAAAAAAAAAATCTGATTCACTACAGATGACAGACTGAGCCAAATATGATGCATTTTTGCTCTCTTGTTGCTGCATTATTTTAAGTCAGTCTTTAATTCTTCTGGAATTCAAATATTATAAATTCAGGATAAATATATTTTAAGCCTTGGAAACAATTTTATGCACATGTTTTTTCTTTCATACGTGCAGTTGGGACTTTACAATCCTTATTTCCAACACTTGTTTTCGACATTTCTGTGGTTTTGTATTGCACTCTAGCAGGTCTGTGGACCGAGAAGAATTAGGAAGAGTGACTATGGTGGAAGAGCCAAAATGAGAACATTTAGCTCAGGGAATTTGTGAAATGTTCTTTATCTGAATATGTGACTTGGGCTGGCATATAACAAGCATTGTCAGGAGTCGATGTTGATGCTTGATTTTTGGTCCCATGCTCTGTTAAGCAGGATGAAGTAAAAGAAGTAAAAATAGAATAAAATTTCTATTTGTTTAGCGATGGGGCAGTACTGTGTAGTGTGTGTGTATTTCAAAGGCCTCTGGGCAGGCATATAATATTGGTGGGTGGAGCTGAGTGTTAAGTTTGGAAGAGGTAACTTGGTATCTCCTCAAACACTGAAAGAATGGAGCTGGCAGATTCTAGTTTTGTGGTTGTTATTGTTGTTGTTGTTGTTTTAACCATTAGCAATCATTCTCCATGAAGCAAAAATTTTTCTGAAAAAAGAATTTGGTTTTAATATCCTGTAGGTCCCCTATTTTGTGCAGTGTGATGAAAGTTTTGATCAGTTTTATTTACCATTTGATTTTTAATAATGCAAAAAGATTTGAATCAAGTTGAACTAAGATGAAATCAAGATAAATTTATTGAAGGTCTGCCAGAGGGATGGGTAATTTTTGAGATCAGGTAGAGCAATTGTCTTATTTTGCAGCTGAGAGAACCAAAAATAAAAAGGGTTAAGAGAATCGCTCTAAAATACCGAGTTAAGAAGGGGCGGTGGGTGGGAAGTTGGGGGAACCAGGTGGTGGGTATTAAAGAGGGCACGGATTGCATGGAGCACTGGGTGTGGTGCGAAAACAATGAATACTGTTACGCTGAAAAGAAAAAAAAAGAAAAAAGAAAAAAAATACTGAGTTAACTAATGAAAAAATTCATTTTTAATAAAGAAAAAAATGCACTATGATAACAATTCAATACATTATTGTGGGAAAGAATGACTATCTAGACTTATTGGGTTTATGCTACCTTAAAAATATATATACTTTTAACTACTTTCTGTTTTCTTTACTTCTTTTATTGCTTTCGACATTGTCATGGGAGTTCTACTTCAGGTAAATGCCAAAAACTGCCTCAAACACAGAGGAGAAACGTGTATACAAGGGGTAGGAGATTTAAGACAAGAATGAAGTGAGGTGAGGAAGTATGAGATGTGGGTGTCACTGATAAAGCATTTAATTTCTGATGACATTTTATTGCTAATTAAGCTTATGTGCTGATAATCCTTTTTATTTGTGAAGAAGTTAGGGCACATTCTTACATATCTAACGACAATTTTAATTCAGTAATTCATGCAAATATTTTTAATATTTTAAATATCTTTTAAATGTCTTTAATGCCATTTTCAGCAGCATACTTTGAAATTTAAAACTGAATCTTTTTCTATTCTTCTATCTGCAGATGGTAGTATTCTGTTATAGAGAGAGATATCTTTTTCCTTTATGATCAATAATTATAATTATCAGGCAAAAGATCAAGAAGGAAGTTTAAACAAAAAGAAATGTTTTGCTTAAATAGTCATCTTCCCTGTATAATGACACTGTGCTCAAATAGAAGAACAAGCTGATAAAGAATGCTGATATGTTCAATAAGATTATCATGGGTGGTTATTGCTGAATTATAGGCTAAGAGTGTTGTTTTTCACTTTCAGCCCAAGTCTGAAATTCCTGCTCCAGGAAACCAGAAGACTACAAGTAGCGCTCCTGAATTTCTGCCTCTCCTCTCATTCATTGCCTGACCTCTCACTTCAGAGCCTAACATACACCTCAACTAGCAGACTTTTAACACTGGGCAGGAAACTGTAACTTTGTTCTGAGAGAAGGTATAGAACTATCGGGTGACTCCATGTTAAGAAGTGTGATGGTCAGAGAAGAATTATTACTTCCTTTACTTTGTGGGCCTGGTGAGAACTCAGGAGGTGAACCTAAAACATGAGTGCCAGATGGCTATAGAAAAGATGTACCTGGGGTCCACAGCTGTCTAGAAACTCTAGAAGGAATGCCTTTGATCATCTACAAGTTGGACTCTGTATAGCACAGGTTTCTACCCTCATGGGGGCAGAAAAATTTGGTCTTCCATAGTGGTCACCAGACTAATCTCTGTATTGAAAATAAGCTGACTCAGTTGAGGCAGAACGGGACCCAGAAAAGTGCTTGTGTTCACTCAGTTATGTCTGGGTATAGTCTTCATCCATTAGAGAAGTGAAGAACCCTGGAGGGCAGGAAAAACCTACTGAGACTGAAGGCCAGGTCTCCATCTGTGTAAGCCAAGGGAAACCTGGCAGGGCCCCAAATATGAAGGATTAACCCCAGCCCTGAAGGACAGGGCTCTTGGGGCTGAAAATGGTATAAATTTTAGCCAAAAGGCAAATTGGTTGGATGAAATAGTTTGATATGAAAATTTGATTGAACAAATATATGTGGAGATATATATATATATATCCACAGATATATATATCTTTATTATATATATAAATTTTTTAAAAAGATAAGCTACTGTCAATATATTGTGGGGTATTAGTAATGTAGGGAGAGGCAGAGTAATTAAGAGCACAGACTCTGGTATCAGACTAAGTAATGACATCTCAGCTCCACTGTGGCTGAGCTTCATCTCAATATGGCCTTGAGTCTATGGGTTTGAATTCCAGCTCTGTAACATTACTAGACTTGTAACTTGGGTCAGTTATTGACTTTCACATCTGTATGTGTAGAATACAACATGGAAAGCACTTATATTGTGCCTATACATAGTAAGCACTCATAATTCATAATATACCTATTTTGGTACATTTTGAGCCAGAAATTACTCTTAAGTGTATTACATATATTATCAATAAATATATACTATTGCCATCATAGTTAATTTTTGGGTGTCCAGTGATCATATTTTGAAACATTTATTATCTTTAAGCACTTCTCTATTTTCCTACTTTTTTTTTCCTTTTTTATTTCTAATTCATTTTCAGCCTATGATTTCTGCTATGGATTATTTATAATAGTAAAGGAATTGGAATAACTTCAGTATCCAGACATTATATATTAGTTTTTGGGTTTAATATTTCAGAGATGGTATACTTTGGGTAAGAAAAATTGGGGATTGCTATATACCCAGCACTGTGAGATAAGTACATTTATCATCCCATTTAGAAAATGAGGTAACTGAAGTCTTTAGAGAGCCTAAAAAAGTGAATAACTCATTACATAGCTGTAACTCCTGATGGAGCTAGCATTGTATCCAAATAGACCGATTCCAGAGAAAATGCTTGTGTATGGTCATGGGACATATAAAACTAAAAAGAAAAAGTACAAGTCATTGAAGATAAAAGGACCAGTGAAGTGTGAAGACAGGGCATGATGAAGTGTTCCCATGGATGTTGATGTCACCCTGGACTGATGGTGGATCTAGGGAAAGAGGAAAACACAAGAGAAGAGGTAAAACTTTTGATACCTTGATACTTATATGGGATGAACCAAGATGTTGGTGAGTGATAATAATAATGATAACTAGAGAGTGATATACTACTACCACTATCAAAATAGTAACAAACTATTAATTATGGAATATTTATTATGTGCCTGGCTTTGTATGGACCTTAAGAGCATTGTCTTAGGGAATCTGTGCAACAATTCTTTGAGGAAGATACTAATATTATTCCCATTTTTTCTAGATAAGTTAAATCAGTTTTACAAAAATTGAGTGAATTGCCCAAGTCTCCTGTTTCAAGTCATCTAGGATATCTCAGTGAAATAATTTTTAAAGAAGCTACCCATTTAACCATCCATCCATTTCTCCATTTGCTAAGTATTAAGTTCTAGCAATATTTGCTAGGTATTTGCTAGGTATTAAGCTCTAGGGATGGAAAAGTATTTTAAATCTTCGTCCCTGTCCCTGAGTCTGATGGGAAAGATATGGGGACAATTAGTAAAAGATATAGTAGAGATGTGATTTAACTATTTTTAAAATGAGAGTGTTGTGTTGTGCAATCTTTAATATTTCTTCCAATTCCACCTCTGTGATTATGGAAACACCAAGAAGTAATCAGTGAAAAACAAAAGTATACACAGCCTGGTAATATAAACCTTGAACCTACTTAACTGTTGTTAGCATAAGACTATCCGTTTTCTCAGCGCTGTACTGTCTGGCAAATTTGGCAGCCAAGGAACTCAGCATGAGGCGGCTGGGCATGATTTTGGATGGGAGACTCAAATTCAATGTTGTTGAAGTGTTTACAGTTTGCATGTGCATTGCAGGTGTGTGACATCACTTCCTATGACTGATGCAAATGCTGGGAGCAGTGGCAGGAGACTGATAGCCTGCCTTTAACCCTTTCCAAACAAGCCATCTTGTGGGCAGATGTTGACCACACCTTCTTGTGCATCTTTCTAGAAGAGCCTGGAAATGAGCCAGTTTTCTCTAATTTGGGCCTTGGTATTAGAATGCATAGCCACTGAACATTTTCAGGAAATGGGAACAGGAAACCAAGTGCTCTCTTTCAATACCTCAGGTGATGAAAATGAAGGGAAAATCAGCATTATTGTCTTGCTTTAGGCTATAATTAGAACTAATTGTTGATATTGTATGATGATTTGAAATTTTTGAGGGAGCAATAGTGGAAATAGTCATCCTATGAGGAGGAAGTCCTGTTAAGGAACCGGTTTCCCAAACTACTAGTGTAAACAAGATTGCAGAAAGAAATATTAAAGCTATGTAAAGGAAAAACACGTTTTCATTTTTTCCTGGCAAATAATCCCCTAGTTTATCCAGTGCACGCTTTCTGTTGCCGTAGGGAAACAAACAGAATAAGAAGTTATGGTAATGTAAAATTACCTCTATGCAGTTATTAAACAGATTATGCTTTTGGTTTTTGCATGTTCTGCAGTGTTAAATCAGGCATTCAATACTATGCCGAGGCAATTTAGAATTGTGACAGAAAGGTTGCTAGGAGTTGGCTAAGATTTTTTCATATTGCCTGTATTATATACTTTCCCATAACATATGTGTACATGTACATACAAGTGTAAACTAAAATGTAAATCTAAATTTTATATGAATAAAAGTAATAATTTATTTTCAAGGAGCCTGTATTTTAGATTTTCCAGTAATTTGTCACTTTCCCTCTCTTTAGTTCATACTGTAGAAGATATATTAGGCTGTTACTTTTTATCCTAGACATTTATAATGTTTCAGGGAGTGTTATGGCTGTTACTTTTACACAAAAGTTTAAGGTGGGTGGGTAAGAGGGTCATTACTTGCAGGTTATTGCTGGGGAAGGCTGAGTCTGGTTCTGAGGACTCAGCTTATTATTAATCATTATTTCTGGAATCATAAGGTCTACTTTGAAAATAGACCCTATTGAAGAAAATGAATAGCTGTATTGCATCTTGATTCTTCTTCTTCCCATATCAGAATTGATACTCTTTGTAGGTGTCTGTTTGGATCACATTATCTATGAACAGCCTTTGACAAAATTGCTAGCTCTCTTGCAGCTGCAAGTGCTGATGATTTTGCTTGGATTTGTAGCTCTGTGATGTTTTCTGGCATGCATGATTTTGTAAAAGATTTAGACATAACCTGCAATTTTTTTTTCAATTCTGACAGTTCTGATTGAATAGGTCTGATTAACATCAGTTCAGAAGTTTGAAGCCAAACCTTCACAATCCTGCTTTTGAAAGGTGTTGAGATTTGTGGGAGGGGAGATAACTTTTATGGAAACTAAGCTTTCTTATGTTTCAGATTTGAAGATGAAGTGAGATTGTGTCTGTTAATTTGTAGAGCTTTACATACCATAGAGACAGGATAGAAGAAAGTAGGATATAAAAATTTTTAAAGCGATTTCATTTCATAGTATTAATGTAATCTAACAGCAGTGTTAGAAAATTTAGATGACAAATTCATTTTTCTAGGTCAACTCACTCATTTCTCCTGTTCATATGATATAGGCCATAGGAGTTAGTCTTGGAAAAATATAAGAGAAAACCTTAAAGGAACTCTCTCTTTTAATATCTCAGGAAGATATCCACTTCTAACATGTTTTTCTGTTTGTGTTTATGAGCTGCGTGTGTGACACTAACATGGGATCTCATCCATCATGGCTGTGACATAGCATGTCTGAATACAAAGCTGAATTTAGAATGACTAGTGAGTCTACCTTGGAGAACTCAGAAGCCAACTGGAGATCCTGCTGCAGCCAAACTCAGGCACATAATCAAATACAGATACTTTTTTAAATCGGAAAATTGAAACGACATGTACTTGCTCTGCTGAGGCGCTTTGGCCCCTTCTTACTGGTGGAGGTGATTCATAATCATGCATCAGGGAGGGACAGAGCAAAGGTGATTGTTACTGGCTGTATTGCACATTTGGTCATTGTCTTTTAAATATTTTGGAAATAACTTTTCCTTAAAGAGAAGAAACTAAAAATATCCCAAATAGACAACTTGTTAATCACTTTCTATAACTTTTTATTTTGAGATTCACATGCAGTTATGAAAAATAACATAGAGAGATCCATATATCCTTCACCCAGTTTCCCCCAGTGGTAACATCTTGTTTAACTATAATATAATACCATAACCAGGAAATTGACAATGATGTAATCCACCAGCCTTATTTAGATTCCTCAGTCTTAAGTGGATTCATTTGTATGTATGTGTATTTAGTTTTATTCAATTTTATTATATGTGCAGATTCACACTCGGGCTACAGAATTGTTCTCTCATAAGTATCCCTAATGCTAGTTATTAATTTTTAATGGGGGATGTACTTAAACGATTTATTCACCAATTTGAGTAACTTCTTTGAGGCTATATAATATCTAACATAGTTTTGAAAGACACTAAGTGACTAAGGAGACAGAAGAAGTTAACCACATTAATTCCAAGGAATAAACTGAAATTGTGGGAGCTGGTCTCCCTGTGGAGTTCTCTGGGAATACAAACAATGAATTACCATGCTGCTTTAGAATAAAGGAGAAATCACTGAGCAGCACTAGAGAAAGATCTTAATGGTATCTGGAACAAAAAATAAGGCAGGGCTTTAAGGACACAGGTTAGTAGGTCTTTTACACAGTTTTAACAAAAGGAAGTTAAAAATTACAGGCTCGGATTCTTTTGTGTAAAAAAGGAGAAAAAGCAAAGTCAGCAAGAATTTAAAAAAAATCCATTACTTGTCTGCACTCTGTGAAAAGAGCTTTCTCCCCCTGGGAAAACAATAAAAAATTATTTGCCCCTGTATCAAATTCAGGAACACTTACCAAAATGGCTAGCTTGGCAGAGGCTGCTGCTTCGCTTAGAGCTCAATTGTGCGATTCACTTGTAGCTCAGCATGAACTTTCCTCATAGACAATAGACATTTGTGTTCACACATTTGAAAATGAACTTTCACAAACAAATGCAATTTATCCAGTTTCTTAAAACCATAAAACATTGACACTTTTAAACTAATGGGCTTTGGGCTACACTCAAAATAAAGCTTTGTGTTCTTTGCTGCTACCCTTTATACTTGGGGTAATGAAGACCATCTATAAAGTGAAATTGTTAATAGCAGAAAATTGTGAGAATTCAATCATAAAAGCTCCATTCTGAATATTTTTTTCCTTCTTTTGTCCCTTTGGAATTAAAGATAATCCTTTCGCCCGGAATTGAATGATGGTTTAGTTATAATTAAAATCTGTTCTTTCCTACCAATAGGTAGAAAAGACTGTCTGAAATACTACTAATTAAACTACTTTCAGAATTACTACCTTCTTGATCAACTGTACTGAGGTTTATCTATCAAGACCTGTTTCTCTATCAAGAATTTACTGTTAGATCTAAATCATAAAGGTCTAGGGAAATGGATGAGCTTATAATACAGCATGTAGGATGTTATTTCCTCAGAAAATGAGAGGAGAACAAAAGCACAAGAACCTGAGTTTCAAAGCCTTGAAGGTGTGGCTTCTGTTGTGTTAGCTCTACCTCATTTCTTAAGCTTGTCTAACCTCCCACCCCTCCCTCACTCAAGTCCTTACAGCCTCTACCTGCAGGCTCACTCATTCCCACTGCCCTTAAGCAGGAAGTTTATCAAGGATAATAGTTGCTTCTAAGAATCTGGAGGGGAATTGAGTTTTTATATCATCACAGACATAAAGTCTGCAGCAGCTCTGTGGATGTTGAGCTCTTAAGACTCTCCTCAGGCTAGAACTTGGTTCCTTGGGGTAAACCCTGGGTTATGCTACTCCTTAGCTATAATTCATCTTCCCTTTAAATCACATTGGCCTAGTTACAGGAACTGGTTTTCCTTTTTGTCTCTGCTTCTGAGAATATTGTTTAGACTTTCAATTCAGAGGTTTAAGAAGCCCCATGTCCTTATTTTGTCCCTTTTGGTTCCCTCTCATTTGGGATTGGAGTCTTGTTCTGCATATCATCCAGGGGGTTGCTTTAGCAATTTCTCCCTTAAATCAAGTATCTGTAGTAATACCACTTTCTAGTTCTCTTCGTTTTAAAATATTTTGGTGTAAAGAACCTCCCCTTTTTTTTTAAATTAAGTTTTTAATTTTAATTCCAGTATATTTAATTCCAGTATATATGTTTTGTTAGTTTCAGGTGTATAGCTTTTTTTTTTTTTTTTCTTAGGAAAGTCCAGATTCTCTCCTAGGAGTAATAATACACACACACACACACACACACACAGGCGTGTGTGTGTGTGTGTGTGCAATAGAAAAGTGCATGTATCTATATATAGTTTTTACTAAACATATATAGTTTCTACTAAAAACATATATAGTTTTTATTAAAATTTTAAAACATAAATAACTCTTTGAATTCCATGTATGGATCTCACAGAAGTCTGTGAAACTCAAGTCATTAATTCCTCCATTTATTCCATTAATCTTCAGGTGAAAAATTCATGTTCTTAAGAGGTCATAATTGAGTCTTTCTTGGTGGCTTGCCTAGATTTATGGTGTTAACAGTAAACCTTTACTCAGAATGCTAGATGATAGGTCAGTTGACTATTAAAAGAAGCAGAAGTCTGTAAACTTCACTTTTAGTACTAATAATCAGTAATCACTTGATTATTATTAATAATCACTTATGTGATCTTTCTTCTTGCATCTTTGGTTTTAGATTTTGACTTTATCCTATATCTATTCTGTTTGCATTGCTGGACTGACACTTATGTGACCTCTTTGCTCTGGTCTCTCCAGTCATTCCTGTTTGTAGCAAAACTTTTCTCCTTACCAAAATTACTGTGGGCTAACAGTTTGACTTCAAATAGGGACAATAACTTATCCAATAAAATATATAAAGCCAGATCTTAATTATTAAAAATTATACATTGGTGGATAATATGACTCCTGTTTTGCCTCTGTATTAGTCAGTGTGGGCTATCATAACAAAATATCACAGATTAGGTGGTTTATAGAACAGAAACTTAGTTTCTCACAGGTCTGGGGGCTGGAAGTCCAAGATCAGAGTGCCAGTGTGGTCAAATTCTGGTGAGGATTCTGGTTCTGATTTGCAGACAGGCTTGCATACCTGCCTCTTACTGTGTCCTCACATAGCAAAAAAAGAGAGAGGCAGCAAGTTCCCTGATGTCTCTTCTTACAAGGGCACTAATCCTATCATGAGGACCCCACCCTCGTAACTCATCTAAATCAAATTATCTCCCAAAAGTTTCAACTCCACATACTATCACATTGGGGGTTAGAGCTCCAACATATGAATTTTAGGGGGACATAGTACAGTCCATAGCAACATCTCTGAGAGAAGAAAATAGCTAAAGGCATCTAGTGACCAACTGTTCAAGGAAGACTTGTCCTTTAGCTATGATTTGTGTGCTTATAAGTGTAGGGAAGAAAACAGGTAAAAATCACAGATGGGAGCAAATCAAGAAATAAAACAGGATTTCTTGGGGGTAGACTTTTATTGAACACTCATATCTATTTGAAAAACAATCTTTATCATAATCCAAAGTGAACAGATTGGAGACCCAACTAAGGAAAAGCTCTGTTCCTCTAGAGATGAAAAATGTATTTTGTTTTAGTAAGTTGCTCAGTTTGCATTTAAGATGAAAGGTAGGAGAACAATTCTAAGCATTGGCCTTGAGTGCTACTGAACTAACAAAGAGTGGTGAACACAAATGATACTTAATAAGGTTTGTTTAATATTTTAAACTTAGAACAATCTACCAAGGTGCAATTTGCCTATAATTTATCCTAGCATGATATGCTTAGTGCCTTGGAATTACCTCCTGGGTATACTTATTTAATGAGTTTGCTTAGACTGTCCTTGTGTGAGTCTTAGACTTCACTGGGTAGCAGGAGAGTTCATGCTGCTGAAAAGTCTGACCCTGAGTTGAGCTATCATTGTGATGACTTTTTTGCTTATTATCACAAAGTTGTTGATGGAAAATAATCTCAAAGACAGTGACAGACTAGAAAACACACTGGGATGATCCAAAGTAAGGCATTCCGTTGCATCTCAGAAGAATGGTTTTAAAATATGATAACAATTTTAGCACTTTTCTTTTATGGAGATATTTTCTGTAAGATTGGAAAGGCACCAGTCTAAGAAATGCAAATCCAGGTTTTGGTTTTCTGACAGATTTTCTTGCAAGTTTCCATCACTGGGGAGGGAGTGCTTCAGTGTATGAACCCTAGTGTCAGACAGTTCAGGAATGAATTTGGCTCTGCCATTTATAAGCTATTATGTCCGTGAGCAAGTTACATGAACTTATTTAGTTAAGCTTCAGTTTCCTACCTTAGTGCTTGTGAAGATTGGTTGACAAAATGTAAAGA
The DNA here is from genome assembly GCF_022355385.1 of Mustela nigripes. Classification (NCBI taxonomy): domain Eukaryota; kingdom Metazoa; phylum Chordata; class Mammalia; order Carnivora; family Mustelidae; genus Mustela; species Mustela nigripes. The sequence goes on along the minus strand of NC_081557.1, from coordinate 187,509,370 downwards.
AAGAGGTGAGTATTAAGACTTGGCACATTTAAGTTCTACAAATAATACCCATTATCACACTGATAATTACTTCATCAATGTAATTATTGACCATTAAGATTGGAAAGAGTTTAAAAAACACCATCAAGCCTAGTTTTATTCTACAAACTTCACTGCTGACTTGCTAACTTTCCCTTTCTTCCTACTAATGGTTAGTCATGACCCTTGACTCTACTTTCTCAGGAGGCCAGGGAACAAAAGTAGAAATGTACATTTTCCCCATCTTTTTCTACAATAAAGACTTCTATAAAATTAAGAAAGCACCTGAAGTGGAATTCAGATGAGAAACAGCAGCATACATTCACCTTTTGGGGTGAACAATCAATTACTTTTGGTTAAGTATGTTTTAATTAGATTGAACATTAAAGGGCTTATTTTGTGTACAATACTAAATTGATACAAGATGTAGTGAATTACTTAGGTTTTATTTTATTCATCCTGTTATCTAAATAGGGTTCAATTATTTGATTCATTTCTTGAATTAGGAATTTTAGGCATAAATTGAGAAATATTTTCCGTATATTGATTGTATTAAGCACTTTATGTCTGATGGTATATAGTATCCTACTGAGAAAGAATTAAAATCCAAGGACTTGAAAGAAAAGATCTCTTACCTGGCATCATGCAGAGAACTTGTGTTTTTAATGACACATTTAGATAAGAGTTGTAAAGTAGGATTTTACTCTGAAAGGATGAAGTATCCATGGCAGCCACTTCTAATAGTGTGTATTATGACCAAATCTGTACAATAGCCGGATCACAAGAGAGGAAAAAATGTTTGCCTATGAGTAAAAAAGTGTAGTTCTGTTTCATTCTATCCTTTTCCTATTACTTTCTCCCATATAGATGTGCAACCTCAGATCAAAATTCTACTTCTATTATACTGTGTACAAGTTAAATGAGACTCAATAGCTCCATTGTGCATTATTTTCTCCCCATCTGTTAGCTATAGTTCCTGAACTTAACTTTAAAGCTTTCTCCTTTGCTATTAAAGTCCTATTCATTTGCAATTTTTTCATGACCCAATAAAAACACTCTTTTGAAGCCCAAATTTAAGTTACTTTTTGTTTGCCTGCAGTTGATTATGCAGATAAGCTGAGTGGTCAGCTAAAGTGTTAACAGGTTATTCTAGACTCCGGATTCATAATAATTGTCTAAAAACGCTAGATGGCACAGGAGAGATATAAATGGATCAAGGAGAGTCCAGCCCTCCAACTTGACCTGTTGTTAAAGAATTCTTAGGGTTAAAAAGAGCAACATTTTAAGATAATCTTGTATGTTCTTTTCTATTAACTTTTCTATTGTTGTTTTGAGCTTTATCCTTGCATTTTCAGAACTGGGTGATGTGAGGTAAAATTCTCTAAGCTTGAAAGCAAATGCTTAAAAAGTTACTGGTTGAGTAGTGCTTTTATTTCTTTTCTTTAATTTGTCATAGAAAACACACATATACATGCTATATGTATAATAATATATATGTTTGTTTATGTGTGTACTTATATATGTATATGTTATCTTTATGATGAATTAAACATGTGCTGTTCCAGGAAATGTGGAGATAATGCACACCATGGTGTGTATAAACATACATGTGACTCAACTTACTGTTTTAATTATGTGACTGACTAAATAGAGTCAAATTATGAGAAATGCTTTTCTAAGAGAAAACATGTAACCATAGAAATTAGTGTTATGTAATTTCTATTTTTTCTCAGCTTGTAGTGAATACATGTATCCCAGGAAATTCCATATGTATTGTGTTTATTAAACATGAGGTTAGTTTATTATTTCCTTTAATGGAAAAATGACAATGTATGAACAGGAAAATATATTTAGTAAATACTGAATATTAGGATTCAAAGCTAGTACTGATTACATGAGTACCATTGGACTTAGTTATAGAAATTCTACGGATTCGTAGGGAACATTATACATGTTAAAACCATGGGGTAGCCAATGATTCACCACTGAACAATTTCTCAAATTCAGTGGAGAAAAACTATAAAAATGAATCCTATAACAGGTCATGCTAAAAAGAATATTACTCAGCCATCAAAAAAAAAAAAAAAGAACTCTTAACCATTTGCAGTGATATGGATGGAACTAGAGGGTATTATGCTAAACGAAATAAGTCAGTCAGAGAAAGACAACTGTCATGATTTCTCTCATATGTGGAATTTAAGAAAAAGAACAGATGATCATAAAGGAAGAGAGTGGAAAAATAAAATAAGATGAAATCAGAAAGGGAGACAAACCATAAGAGGCTTTAACTGTAGGAAACAAACAGGGTTGCTGGAGGGTTGGTGGGTAGGGGGTTGGAGTAACTGGGTGATGGGCATTAAGGAGGGCACTTGATGTAATAAACACTGGGTGTTATATGCAACTGATGAATCACTAAACTCTACCTCTGAAACTAAAAAAACAAAAATACTTGTGTAGAGAAAGCTGGCATGACTATCAAAGAATGAATAGGATCTCAGTAAGAAATAGAACTGGATTATTTGTGTTTTTTAGAAAGTTCTTTGTCAGTTACTGATAATTTAAAACCTATAGAAGCTGTTTTTAACATCTTGTTCCCTAAGCCTTTCTAAATAGTAGTTTGGAGCCAAATGTTTGGAGCCAAATGTTTCCTTATTTGTAATGTGGAGAAAGTAACACCTACCTTGAAAGATTGTTTTGAGAATTAGTGGTAATGAATGTAAATGTATATCAATTTAAATAACCTTAGACTACACAGATTAAAAACTTAATTGCTGAGCTAGGTAATTGAGGAACAAATAAAACTAACTAGAAACACAGAACTATTGTATCATCTCCAATCATAATTTTAAAAAACAATGAGTCTACATATTTCTCATAGTCATATGTAAAAGAGTTGATCTGCAGTGACTTTTAAGTTTTCTGTATTTTATTTTGGAAGATATGATTGTACACTATATCATAAATCACATGTGAGATACTTACCATATTTAAAAAATCATAGTTACTAGTATTTTGGGGGAGGTATCATACTGTACTGAAGAAAGTATGTGTTTAGGGTTCCACAAATTTGGGTTCAAATTCTGGTCACAACACTTACTAAGTAATCTGGAATACTGAATTCTCAAGGTTTTATTTTTCTCGTTTGTAACATAGGGTTAGTACCATCTTACTGTACAAGGTTGCTATGGGATAAATAGTATTTCTCAACCTTAGTGCTATTAATATTTGGGGCTGAATAATTCTTCATTGGGGGAATTGTTGTGGGGGCTGTCCTATATTCATTGTAGGATGTTCAGCAACATTCCTGGTATCTACCCACTGGATTCCAGTTGTACCTCTCCCATGGTTGTGACAACCAAAAGTTTCTGAAGACATTGACCAACTTCTCTGGGAGGGCAGAGTTTCCCCCCAGTTGAGAACTATGTTATGTAGTACACCTTGCATAAAACTGAGTGAACACTCAAGTAATAACTATTACTCCTTTTCAGCTGAGCAATCGCTCATAAACTTTGACATTAAAGACTTCATTAGAGATTGATAGAGTTAGCCGAGTCATCTAATTTAGGGAGCTTTGATAATAATTTATTTATTTTTAAAGATTTTATTTATTTACTTGACAGACAGAGATCACAAGTAGGCAGAGAGGCAGGCAGAGAGAGAGGAAGGGAAGAAGGCTCCCCGCTGAGCAGAGAGCCTGATTCAGGACTTGATCCCAGGACCCTGGGACCATGACCCCAGCCGAAGGCAGAGGGTCTAACCCACTGAGCCACCCAGGCACCCCTAGGGACCTTTGAGATACGAACCCAATAAGGATATTTTCATGAAGTTACTGGTTTATAGTTGTGGGTTAACTTAATGAGGCAGTGCATTCAAAAAGTGAACTTTGGACCTAATCAATACAGACATCGGTAATATGTCAGATCTAGAGTTCA
>NC_081557.1:187478263-187500420 GCF_022355385.1 Mustela nigripes | reverse complement strand
CGGGGAGGGGGTTTGGGAGAAGGGGGTGGGATTATGGACATTGGGGAGGGTATGTGATTTGGTGAGTGCTGTGAAGTGTGTAAACCTGGTGATTCACAGACCTGTACCCCTGGGGATAAAAATATATGTTTATAAAAAATAAAAAATTAAAAAAAAAAAAAAGTGAACTTTGGGGACTTCATCAATAATACCTTAAATGAATCGGTTACAAAATGTAAATGTATTAAATAATCAGTAGAGGCAAAATCATAGTAAATGTCACTTTTATGGAATTTCAATTTCAGAAACAAGAAATAGAAGGGAAGATGTTGGTTTGTGGTGGTAGAGGAGTATCGGGGGAAACAGATGTTGGGTTCAGCCTTCTTCATAAGTATGAGTTGTCAGTAAGATATCTGAGTGGAGAGTCAAATCAGTTGATAGGTGGCGCAGGTTTAGAACTGAGGGAGGAAGTCAGGTTGGAGATAGAGATATAGGTATTTTCAGGGTATAGATAGTAACAGATGAGTTTATCAAAAGAATGCAGAGCAAGACTTGGACTGAAGACAAATCATGGACAATATGAGTGCTTAGGGTAAATAGAGAAATTAGAACTCCCAAAGTAAAGTGAGAAGAATGGTGATAGAAGATGATAGATATCTATAAAAGAATAGAGTCGGAGAACTCAGAAAAGAAGTTATAAGAGAGTATAAGGGGAAGAATGCCCATTGAACTGACACCATTTGTGGTTGCAGGCAGTTTGAATGAGAAACCCTTAATAGGGTAGAGGGGTCTGGGGACCAACTACGGATAGCGTTTTTCACCAGTTTTAATTGTGAGTATGTTCAGTTTGGGTTATTGATTTTCTAGCTTCAACATGCTCCATCACTTCCGCTGTCTTAGAAAAGGTCGAAAATGGGGTCAGAGACTACAGATCTCCATGAGATTAAATAATAAATACACTGGCATTAGGAGACAGAAGGAAGAGCAGACCATGCATTTTGATAATACCTAATACTAGGAATAGTTGTTTGTATGTTGACTGGAACAGGCACATGGATAATGCCTAAATACAAGTCAGGGGAATTTGAAGATCTTTGGAGTGGAGGAACCACCAAACTGAAACAGGCTAATAAACTCAAGATGTTAGTTTAGAAGAAGAAATTTCTAGAAAATAAAGAATAATATGTTTTATTGTCTGTAATTTAAAACACAAGCATAAGCAGTGTTGTATGTATGTGTGTGGGGTGAGATGTGGTTGAAATTTAAAAGAACGAAATAAGGAGTATATATGTTTTGGGAGGAGTATTGGCAAGCACTTGAGAAGCTCCAATCAAATTCCCTCACTTTGGAGGTGTTTAAACCAAGCTTTAAGTTCTCTTCATCTCAGATCAACACCAAATGGTGTGGTGATTAGTGCACTGGATGTAGCAATGTTGTTTCTTTGGTAAAATTAGTTCTGTTCAAGATGTTTATCTGTGACTGGCTAGGTATATTGGGCTGAGACGCCTTCATAGACAGGGTTTCAGACTATAGTGTTTCAGCATCTATTCCTTGAGCATGGGCCCTCGGTTTAGGATCCCAAACCCCATTTGTGTTAAGTACACTCATCTGGAAAGTTTTTGTTTGTTTTTTTGCCCAACTCCTACTGGGTTAGCTGAATCCTGCCTCTAGGATATTGCCTTTTCTGCCTTGTATTATCCCTTTATGTAGGATGCTGTTGAATACTTGAAACTGTAGAGAGCTAGTCTTCACTGAACCAATAAAAGTAGTTGCATTAGTATTTTTGTGGCCTCCTGTGATTAAAACTTTGTACGTGTCGTAGGATTTGGTAAGACTATTTGTTTATGGTGTTATTATATTCAACATAAAGGCTAGAAATGAGGAAATCTATTAAAGTTACCAATATCTACCCAAAGTAATACAGTTAAGTGTGGATTGCCAATTTAGGTCAGTTTGCAAGCATCTGATATTTATTCCTCTGAATGGGATAATGTAAAATTGCTTATTCCTTCATAGGTACCTGAGAAAACTTTTACAAGTCAATGACTGAGTTGTGAGTTCATGTATAATAGGCCAAAATAATATTCACTTTGTGAGTAATAAATAATAGTTAATATTTTCTGAACACTGCTCTGAGAATTTACATGTCTACCTTTGCATTTAATCTCCGCACCACTTGATGAAGTGGTTAAAACTATTATTGCCATTTTTTGGATAAGAACATTGAGGCACAGTGACATTAAGTAGGTTTTTTTTTTTTTAAGATTTTATTTATTTACTTGACACAGAGAGAGAGATCACAGTAGGCAGAGAGACAGACAGAGAGAGAGGGGGAAACAGGCTCCCCACCAAGCAGAGAGCCTGATGTGGGGCTCGATCCCAGGACCCTGGGATCATGACCTGAGCCGAAGGCAGAAGCTTTAACCCACTGAACTACCCAGGTGCCCCATGTTAAGTATGTTTTATGTTCAAGGTTACACAACTAGTAAGTAATAGGGCTGAGATTATGAGCTGAGGCAGTTTGATTCTAGAAACTATGCTCTTACATATATCCCTCTGTATTAATTGTCTAAGTTAAATAAGATAGTTTATGTGAGAAATACTTATTAAAGTATCTACCACTAGATAGACACTCATATATTGGTAAAATATGAATTGGTCCTAGGATGATGCAAACTTCATATATATCTATGTATTTTTTGCTTTGGTGGACCAGCGTTTATGAATTAATACAACATTAATGTACAATGTATAAGTCTGATATTAGGAAATCACAAAGGTAAACTTAAAAAGATACTTATGGTTTACCTCCCCTTCCAACAGACTCTGAAAAACAACCTGAGGGTTTTGAAGGGGTGGGGGGTGGGAGGTTGGGGGAACCAGGTGGTAGGTATTGGGGAGGGCATGTATTGTGGGCACGTATTGCATGGAGCACTGGGTGTGTTGCAAAAACAATGAACACTGTTACGCTGAAAAGAAATTTAAAAAAATAATAATAAAAAAGAAGACATGCTCTAAGTGACAAAAATAAAGTGGAAATTAAAAAAAAAAGATACTTATGGAATAATGAATACTTCCTTAATATGCTTCAGTGTGCAACCTTATCATGCGTTACATCCTTGTTTTACTTTGGTTTTATTATATTTCATAGATCCAGTAAAACTTTATTTTGAACACAGTAGTTCCACAGTTAAAAAATTCAAGTATTTTAATAAAACTTCCTCACTTGGCAATGATTTTTATTCAAAAAATTTTCTAGGTCAATTAAGAAAACAAAAATCAACTTACCTTTTAGTTAGAAATTCCAAAAAACAATCCTGACTTTTCCACTAATTGTTGATCAAACCTTGAGAAGTATAATTGGAAACAAGGTTATTTATTTTTTTCTGTATACTACTTTCACACACTGATTTTTACTGACTGAAGTATTTTCTTGGCTAGGTTTCATTGGAACTAGGCAAGAGATTAAAGAGCTTTCTTTTCTTTTCTTTCTTTTTTTCCTTCTTTACTCCCTTCTTCTCTCTTTTTCTCTTTCTTTCTTTCTTTCTTTTTTTTTTTTCCCATGAAGAGAAAATACACTGTTTTTTTCCCTGGGTACATACCAACTCTAGATAAGCCTTGTGAGATTAAGAACTCAACAAAGGAAGATAAAAACATTGCTTCTCAGTTGTAGAGTTTCCACAAATGTGTTCAGTTCACCTAATAGCAGCTCAATAGAAGGGCCAGGGGAATATGGAGGAGAAATGAGATTTCATTCTGAGTTTTAGAGGGAGGAGGAGAGAATGTTTGTTCCATGTGTTCACTCTTTGGAAAGCAGAGGATGGTCTGTTTGTCATTAATATTAACATGAATTAGTGCTGCTTACTTCCCATCGGAGCCCTCATGATATAAAGATACAGTGGGCCAAATTTAGTCCCAAGAAAGATGGGTAAATATTTCAGAAGAGCTATAGACCTAGCATTTGAAAAATGTAAACAGGGATGAAATAGCAAAGTCTGTAAGAAGAGGGAGACTTTTTTCACCTCTGCCAATGTACATTCAGTTGAGGTACACTTTATGTGGGAAACACAGGGAAAAAAATAATGAGTTGGATGGGTTTTCTGTATAAATGGAATTGATTTGCTGTTTTTTAAAAAATCATTAAATGAATGTTGTATCATAATTGCATCTCAGTTTATAAAGTAGGATTTTGAAAATGAATTTTTTCCTCCTTATACATTAGTTGGTTATATTAAATTCTATAATAAGGAAAACAGATTTTTAGTGAAGCAGTCTTTTAAAGATCCAAAATCGAAGTAGTTTAAAACTATAGAAATGAGAATAAACAGTAACTCTCACTGTATATACTGTCATAATGATAGCTAACATTTATGATTATAGTTACTAAGGATTAGCTATTGTTTGTAATTTTGCAAAGCAACCCTATTAATGTCCTCACTTTACATTGAGGGAACTGAAGGTAACAATGATTAACTTTCCCAAGATCTCATACTTAACTGGTGGATTTGGGACTTAACCAGACCACATAATCCTGCTTTCCTTTTACATAGTGTTGTTTTCTGAACTGGACAAATTTTTGTGAACTTTTTCTATGTTTTACTGTAAGATGTAGAACAGATGACTCCAGAAGACTGAATGCTCTGCTCTTGTGTTTGAAGCTGGTCACTTAATTTCTATAGTATGTGTAATATATCAAGGAGAAACTTGACTTGTCGAATGTATTTAGTAAATGTTGTTGGAGGATTATCATAAAATTAATCCTAGTCATATCAGGATTGAGACTAATTGTATAGATTGTATAACTGCTTATTGAGCAATAGAACTCTATTAGACTTTGTGAAATATGTTATGATTAGTGCTTTTTAAAAAGTGATTTTTCTAAAAGACCAAGAGTTAAGGTGGAGCAGTTGATAGAAAAAATGGGTTATAACTGTCCATAAGATATACTCTTGGGCTTTTTTGACTGTTAAGAGGCTCTGACCAGAGGCTCTATTTGATTACTTCAAATAGAGTGAAAGTTTCTCTTCAGATGGATATCAACCTCTCGAATTTGTCTGCAAATTTAAAAAGCAAGGATATTTAGGATTAGAAGATAATAAAGAACCTTGATAATGACTAATTTTCAAAGATAATATTATTGAATGCTTACCCCGTATCAGAAGCTAGTTAGACATTTACTGTTAAATTTTAAAAATTCTTTTAACAACTTAGAAAATAGGTACTATAATTAATCATTCTTTTATAGAAGACAAATTGAAAGCATAAAAACTTTTCCATGGTCGTACTTATTAAGAAGGAAGATCAGAGGTAGTTTCCATTTAGGGACAGCAGCATACTTTTCTGATCTTTTCCCAGGGCTATATTAACTCTCCTGCCTTTTGTTATAATTTAGTCCAAAGGGTTTGGGGTGTCTAGACATTCCACAGAACATCTTACTATGTCTTATTGGTCTACTACACTGATGGTATCATTGCAGTTGAACCAAATGAGCAAGTAAAGGCAAGTGTATTGGAAGGCTTGGTAGGCAGAGGAAGGGGAGGAGCCCTGTAAAGATTCAAGCACCCATAACATTAGTGAAGTTTTTTGGAATCTAACAGACTGGAGCATGTTGCAACATTCCTTCCAAAGTAAAGGACAGATCACTTGCAGCTTGTCTTTCTCTAAGAAAAACTACAGTGTTTCATAAACCCCTTGATCATTTTAGGCTCCTGTAGCAAGGAAGCAGTAAACAAGAATGGAGTCCTCACATAGGCAGTGGTAAATGACCTTGTTCTTCGGGAAGAGGTAAGGTTGCTGCTAGACAATGTGGGAAGGGAATAATGTGTTTGGTATTAGGTGATCCATTTGGATATCTCTTTTTGCTCCCATACCCCTCAGCCATAGCTTGAGGAAAGCATGGTAACTAGAAATCCAGACCCACATAGATGAAGGTCTGAGTCCTTCTACCGTGCAGTCTGCCTACTCCATGCTCTCAGTATCTCAATGAAAATGACCAGGGGATTGTGGAGGAAAAATGTGATTTCATTCTAAATTTTAGAGGCAAGAGAACAGACTCTTTGTTCTGTGTGTTCATTTTTTGGAAAACAGGGGATTGTCTGTAACTAGATTAGCATAAATTAGAGCTACTAGCCATGGATGAGGGGAATCTAGAAAGGGAGATGGAGAGGGAGATGCTGATTAATAGTTACAACTTGGAGTGTTGTAATGGTGGGGGCTGCAGGTGATTCCACTAAAACATTTCTCTGGTAAGTTTTCTCAGAAAACAAAACCAGTCAGAATATGGTGGAGGGTCCCCTGGGTGGCTCAGTTAGTTAAGTGTCTGCCTTCAGTTTCGGTCATAATGCCAGGGTCCACACTGGGCTCCTTTCTTAGTGGGGAGCCTGCTTCTCCCTCTACCTACTGCTTCCAAGCTTATGCTCTCTTGCTCTCTCTCTCTGACAGATAAATAAATAATTTATTTTTTTAAAGAACATGGTGGAGGGGCATCTGGGTGACTCAGTTGGTTAAGCAACTGCCTTCAGCTTAGGTCATGATCCCAGGGCTCGAGTCCCACATGGGGCTTCCCCCGCTCTGTGGGGAGCCTGATTCTCCCTCTCCCTCTGCCTGCCACTCCCCTTGCTTGAGCTAGGGTGCTCTCTCTCTCTCTCTTTCTCATTCTGACAAACAAATACATAAAATCTTAAAAAAAAAATAAAGAAAAAGAACAAGGTGGAAATTCCTTCCAAATGGGGTGAAGTTAGAATAAGAGAGAATCAATCTGAAGAGTGCAGTGGTTGAGTGTAGTGGATTCTGTTGTTTTCTACCCAGATTTCCAAGCTGATGGTTCACAACTCTGTCATTCCTCACTGAAAATTTCACCCAGCCCCAGAGGACTACCTAGTCCAAGGCTATTGTACAGAAAATTTGGTTTGTTTCTACTTAATAATGTTTGAGCCTCAGCTAGGAAGACTTGAATTCTGGGGATGATTCCATGGCTGGGGTCTGGGGAGATTTGGAGGCATCTACTCTCCTATGTCTGGAAGTTGATGCTAGTTGTTGGCTGAGATCTTAGATGTACTATCAGCTGGAAAATAAAGAAAAAGAACAAGAAAATCTACACTGTGGCCTTTTCATCTGATTTCTTGAATTCCTCTAGTTTGAACTTCACAGCTGGGTAAAATGGTTTCAAGAGTTACTATCCCAAGAGAATGATGAAGTGCTTGGCATTTTATGATCTAGTTTTAAAAGTTGCATACCATCAATTCTGCTGTACTGTAGTGGTCAAGAAGGTCACAAAAGTCTGCTCTGCTTCAAGGGAGAAAGAATACAGACTCTACCAATTGATGAGAGTTATGTTGATGTCACATGTAAAAAGACCATAGAGGATGTGAGATACTGTAGCTATCTGAGAAATACAATCTGCCATTTTAGGGAAAAGACTAACTACATCTCTTGTCTGTGCATTCTGCCTTTTCCAGAATATCCATGGTATATTAATTTTCTTAAAACAGTGCCTTAAACAAAGCAGTTACTTGAAAAACAAAAACTGAACAGAACATGAAACTATCAAAGTCACCTTGCTGCTTATTGAATGAGGTCCAAATTATTTACCTTACCATTCAAAAGCCTCCAGAATTTGACATAATCCCTTTTGTTTCTTACTTCCTACTACTTTCAGGCATATACTGTAGCTTATGACTGACTTATATACATAATTTTACCATTGCCAGAATGTGTGCTGCGCTCTTCATTTTCATATCTTTGTACATGCTTTTTCCTAATCTGAGAATTCTGCTAGAGAGGTACCATCAGTGTTTGCCCTAATAAAGTACTGCTCATCTTTCAAGACCTTTCCTTCATGCTCAAACCAGCAGTGATTATGTCTTTCTTTTACAGGACTACTATAACATTGGTTAATACAAATCATGTATCATTATCACACTGTGCTAAACTGCATGTTGTTTTGGGAGGGGGCAGTGCTTTATTGTGATTTGGTTTGATAATTAATGTTATTGCCAATGTAAAAATGGTGTCCTTTCTCAGCAAAATTCAGAGGAGAGACCATACCATCCTCTAACCTTATTGCTTCTGTGAACTATTTATTTATCACAATATAACTATATATAAAAAACCTAAGTGCTTTGTGTTGTCTTTATTTCTTCCAGATTTAAAATATTCAAAAGGTTAGCTCATCTCTTATTGGGTTTCCAGCATACCCAGAGTGTTACTATGGAGACATGAAAGTTATTTGATAATGTTGATGAACCACAGAGTAACTATTATGAAGTAAAGTCAAATGGAATAAGTGACATTTTAATTTCCAGGGAATAATTTTGAAATATATTATATACATATAATATATAAACATTTTTTCAATTTCATAAAATTTGTTGAGGAAAATGAACTTCAATAGTTTGGTATTTTTATAGCTTTAATTTTGCTAGTATGCTTTGTGACTCTTTAAGAAAGATCTGTAGCTAGGCAGCATTATCTAAATTTGTGTAATGTACCTCTGTGAGATTATGGGCCCAGAACTCTCTCCAGGAATTACTTCTTACATGTAAAGGAGTGGCCATGTTACAGTGTGACTCTTACTTCTGTTGCTTTGTCTAAGGGAGAACTTGACTCAGGAGGGCCAGTGAGTATTTGTTCCAGGATTTCTGGAAGAGAATGGAGCCAATCTTGCTTGGGTTCCTGGACTTCAGGTAAATTATAACTCTTTGTAGCCTTCCCTCCCACCATGTAGAAGTGAAAGGAGACTGGATTTTATTAAGGAAGAGTAGAATTAAGCAGGAAGGAGGAAAAGAGAATATATCCTAAGAGCATTTGTGTCCTTAGATCTAGCTGCTTCTGAATCTAGTCACATTCCTGACCTTAGGTTCCATGTGACATTTCGTATTCCTTATAAGCATTCTCTACTTTCCCTAGTCTAATTCTTTTTCTTTCCCCACTTAGACAATCAAAAGTACAGTTAACCCTTCAAAAGTAGGGATTTAAATTTCATGGGCTTACTTATATAATGCAGTTCTGTAAATGTATTTTCTCTTCCTTATGATTTTAATAACATTTTCCTTTTTTCGGCGTACTTTACTGTGAGAGTATAGTAAATCATATAATGTACAAAATATGTGTTAGAGGCAATACTAGATTCCACATCTCATTATATCTTGGTCTCAGAGAGAAATTAGTTCATTTTGAAGACTAAACAATTGTGCTATTTATTTTGTGTTCATCTTTCAAGTTGTTGTGGTATATATTATGAGGAAGAATACATGTATTCATTTACTACCTTGCCAGAGATCTTGAAATATGGGCAGACCTCACATTGGGAGATGAGAGAATGATCTGCCTGCTTAATTCTCCAACAGCCACCAAAAAGTATACAGATTATTGCCCAAATGCTCAAGTGATTTTATGTCTGGAATGGTACCTAAAATGTCATGGTCCAAGATGATAAACTCATTCACGTTCCTGATGTATCACTAATTTTCTTATTACTAATGCCATTTTCAAAATGTGCAGATATTCTATTCCTTCCAACAAATCAGATTTCAAGAACAAAAGAATAGTGAAGACAAAAAAAGAGTGTGGGGAGAGAGAATTTATATCCTTTAGTGAAGTTAGGTTATACTTTATTTTTGAATTTTAAATGGGATCCTAAGTGTCTTTGTACCAACATATAAAATAATCTGCTCTTTTGTGATTGACTAATTAATATCACACAGTGGTAATTGTCAGGAAGACAAAGACACCCTTAGAAATAAAACCTGTTAACCTCAATACAAAGGATGCTGGCTTTGCTCGAAAACAATGGTTAGAGAATGATTACTGGAGAAATGCCTCCTAGTCTTGAGCCAATGCAGATCTGGACAGGGATATATAAAGACATTATTAATTTGGATGAAAGTTTTGTTTTTGCCAGTATATCTTTTATTTGGCTCCAGATGAGAGGATTGTTCAGAGCTTTTCAAAAGACCTTTAGTATGCTATTTATTAGAGAAACATTCATTTAATCAAATAACACTCACTTTATAGAGGAAGAAATATTCCTCTGCTTTGAGGGCCATAGGTCGTACATTGGAGTATGGCTTTGGTCACTGACAGTGCTGACATGATGGAGATTTTTTTTCTCTTTCCCTTATGAGAATTCTTTTTTGTAACCTCTGGCTGCATTAGAAACTTCACTGCTTAACAGAAACAATTGTTCTTTGTTCTTCTAGCCAAATGAAAGCTCTTGTTTTTCAGTCCAGTTCTGCTGGCAGGTTAGATGCAATCAGGGGTGTCATCAAGAGGAGATGAGAATATGCAGAATGCAACCACTTGTTTTTGGAGGCAAAATGCCCACTTTTTTGGCATAGTCAAGGCTAAGCACATGTGAGAGCAAAGAAGGCTCAACTATGGATCTTTCAATATGATGGTTAATGCTTTGCACAAATTCAAAGTGATGGTTGAAAGCAGCAACATTTCTGACCGCTTTCTTAAGATAGACACTATTCAGGCAGACTTAGACATTTCTACATGTCTTGGAAACTCTGAACTCAAATATGATGCATTAAATACATCCATAATGCCAACACCTTAGTTGGCATTATATGTTTGTTCAAGAATCTTTAACTTGTGGGCGCCTGGGTGGCTCAGTGGGTTAAGCCGCTGCCTTCGGCTCAGGTCATGATCTCAGGGTCCTGGGATCGAGTCCCGCATCGGGCTCTCTGCTCAGCAGGGAGCCTGCTTCCTCCTCTCTCTCTCTCTGCCTCTCAGCCTACTTGTAATCTCTCTCTGTCAAATAAATAAATAAAATCTTTAAAAAAAAAAAAGAATCTTTAACTTGATGTCTTCAGTAAAAAAAAAAAAAAAAAATTCCTATAATAAAATTATTTGGCGGAGGAAAAGGGGTTGAAAGCATGTAGAGAAGTCTCATTTGTTGCAGGTTTTAGGATTTGTAATAACGTTGCACATAGGGCTAGGTCTTTCCCTCTCCAGAAACACTTCATTTTTCATCATACTGATTTTCTTGCTGTTAAAAGAGCTCTCTGGTTCTGTGGTCATTATTCATGAATTATGGCCATTAAAATGCAGTGGTGCCTTCTTTCTTGTGGTAAGCAAAGTCTAGGGTATTGGGAAGATTCATACTTGTGTTTCTAATTCTTGATTGTACCTAAGAACAGAAAAATTAAGAGAGAAACTAAAATCTGACTCGGGAAAATATCATCATGAACAAAACGTAGTTAGAAGCTGTATCACTAGTGTCTTCAAAGATATGCAGGTGGTGCAAATGCAGAGAGAAGACAGGGACTAAATCAGCTGACGTTCTAGAATGTAAGCAGTTACGGGAGCCCTTAGAGAGAAGGGTAAGTCATTATGGAATGGAAGAGGAACTTTGAAGGAAAAGGACATGGCCATCCTCCTTAAAGGTAGCAGTGCTTGAGATCTAGGAAGAGATTCTTATGAGAACTGAGGGAGAGAGGAGTCTCAGGGGAATTGTTAGACGAAAGAATACTCTCAAGCAAAAAATCTAAAAAGCATACATTTAGCCATCTGGAGTTTTAAAAAAAGGAACATTTAATTCTGTATTTTGAAAGGATAGATTTTACTTTTAATGAGAAGTCTGCATTTCATCTTAAAGGAAGAACACATCTTCAACTTAATTATTCTCCACAGAGAAAGCCTCTTTCTTTTTGTCTTTTGTATGCTTAGTATACACTAAACACACATGTTTCAGTACAGTTCTGTCTTGCATGACATACATATACATATATGTAGATGATGTTATGTGTGCTTCCAGGGATGTTTTTAATCTTAGGTCATGGTTATAATAAATAATATTGAGTTAGATGGAACCAAAAATTCAGTGGTCCCCAAAGTACTTCTCAGAAAGCACTGATTGATGATATATATAGTAGAGTCAGTATTTACAAATCTTCTAGAAAATAATAGCCTCAAGAATCAGATGTCAGTGACTATCATGCCATTTTAATTTGTTAAATTGGTCCAGTGATACTTGTTTTATAGGCTTGTTATGAGGATTAATTGAAATAATGCATATAAAAGTGCTTGCATAGATTCCTATGCAAATGCATAGCACAAATAAAAGTTGTGTCTAAGGATATTATGATATATCAGAATCTCTGGGAGGGCATATATATAGTAGTTATTCTAAACTTAAGGTCAAAGACTGGAAAGATGTGTTCCAGGATCTGGCAGATGTTCTTAGATCAAATGATGTTTTTGTGAAAATTTATGTAAAATGTTAAGCTGATGGAGGATTAAACATGAAAGGATAGTATAGTGGTTTTGCTTTTGGTTAAAAAGAACCATTTATTCAAGATTGTGTGTTATTTTAGTCATGTGTTTTAGATCTGGTAATGGATGTAAAGGGAGTTTCAGAAGAGGCTACTATTTACATTTTGAATGTTTATCCTGGATTCTATTAGGATTTCAGACATTTTATAATGAAAGTACAAACAGTATATGGTAAACTACAAATAAGATGTGAAAAAATTATACTCAAGAAAAATTAAATTAAAAGTAGAAACCAAAGGAGAAGATAAATGAATATAGTTAGGGCTTATAGAGTTGTTATGGCTATGCCACAATTGTTACATAGTTTTTTCAACTTAAAAATTTTATGAATCTTTTTTAATAGAAAATATGAAAACATAGAAAACTATATAAAATGAAAAATAAAAATCTCCCATAATTTTTCCAGCCAGAGGTAACCATTAACATTTTGATATGTATCATCTCAGCAATTTTGCTCTTTATTAATACAAACCTAACTTTTATATATACAAATTTGGGATCATATTTCACATATTGTTTTCTTTACACTAGAATATATCTGACCATTTTCCATTCCCTTGAAAATTCTTTGAGAAATGATTTTTTTTGCCTGCATAACCATTACATAGATAACCATATTTTACTCAACCAGCATCCTGATACTGAAAATATATTTTGTCTCTAAGATTTTGCTATTATAAATGGCCCTTAACAATACTGGCATATAAATCTTTATGTCAAACCTTAATAATTTGCTGGAAAAAAATTCTGAAGATAGTACTAAAGACAGTAGACATTTTTACTGGGTTACAGGTCAAAGCTAATTTTAAGGCCGCGATGTTCAATTGCATAAACTTAAATGTAGGGTCTTCAGTTTCATGTCTCTAATTTTAAATAGGTTACTTGACATTTTTGTGCTTCAGTTTTTTGATCTGAAAATTAGGGATTATAATAATACTTCCCTTATATGTTTGCTGTTAAGAATTGCATTTGATTAATTAAGAGTGCTAAATACTGTTTGTGGCAATTAATGTATGTTAGTAGTTATTATAATTATTATATTTCCAAATTGCCTGTTAGAAATGTTTTGTCACTTGTAAACACTTATCATTGATTTTGTAACACACATTTTAAAAATTCTTTTTTCTGTTATTGAAGCATAGTTGACATACAATATTATATTAGTTTCGTTTACAACATAGTGATTTGACATTTATATACATTATAAAATCATCACCATGATGTCTAGTTACCATTTGTCATCATACAAGGTTATTATAATATTTTTGGCTATATTCACTATGCTGTGGTTTACATCCTTGTGACTCACATATTTCGTAAATGGAAGTTTGTATCTCTTAATCCTTTTCACCTATTTGGCCCATTCTTCCCCCTCTCTGGTAACCACTAATTCTCTGTATTTATGAATTTGTTTCTGTTTTGTTTTGTTTGTTCATTTGTTTATTTTTTAAGATTCCTCATGTAAGTGAAATCATGTAGTATTTGTCTATTTGTCTGATTTATTTCACTCAGCACAGTGCTCTCTAGGTCCATCCACGTTGTCATGAACGGCAAAGATTTAATTCTTTTATATGGCTGAATAATACTCCACTGTTTGTGTGTGTGTGTGTGTGTGTGTGTGTGTGTGTATGTGTATAACACCTTTTTTTAAAATTAATTTTTAAACTTTAATTCTAATACAGTTAATATAAAATGTTATATTAGTTTCAGGTGTACAATATAGTGATTTAACAATTCTATACTTCACACAAGGTTCATCACAAGTGCACTCGTTAATCCCCATCACCTATTTAATCTATCCCCCACCCACCTCCTCTCTGGTAACCATAAGTTTGTTCTGTATAGTTAAGTGTATGTTTCTTGGTTTGTCTCTCTCTCTTTTTCTCTCTCTCCCTTTCCTTTTTTTTTTAACTTAAATTTTTTCCCCTTAAATTTCACATAGGTGAAATCATATGGTATTCATCTTTCTCTGATTGACTTATTTCACTTAGCATTATAAGTGTCTGGTTCCATCCGTGTCATTGCAAGCAGCAAGATTTCATTCTTTTTTATGGCTGAATAATGTTTCAGTGTGTCTGTGTAAATCATATTTATATATATAATTTATTTATATATTATATATATATAAATATATTATATACATATATAATATATACACACCACATCTTTATCCATTCATCTATCATTGAACACTTAGGTTTTTTTAAATTTATTTATTAGACACAGAGAGAGAGATCACAAGTAGGCAGAGAGGCAGGCAGAAAGAGAGAGAGAAGCAGGCTCCCCGCTGAGCAGAGAGCCCAATGCGGGGCTCGATCCCAGGACCCTGAGATCATGACCTGAGCTGAAGGCAGAGGCTTAACCCACTGAGCCACCCAGGTGTCCCATTGTTTCCATATCTTGGCTCTTATAAATAATGTTTCAGTGAACATAGGGGTGCCTGTATCTTTTCAAATTAATATCTTTGTTTTCTTCAGATGAATAACTAGTAGAGATGCTAGGTCATATGGTAGTTCTATTTTTAATTTTTTTTTAAGGAAACTTCATACTGTTTTCTATAGAGGCTGCACAAATTTACATTTGCACAAGAATTCCCTTTTCTCCACATCCTTGCCAATGCTTGTTATGTCTTATTTATTTTTTATTATTTTTTGATATTAGTCATTCTGACAAGTATGGGGTGATATCTCATTGTGGTTTTAATTTGCATTTCCCTGTTGACTAGTGAGGTTGAACATCTTTTCATGTGTCTGTTGGCCATCTGTAGGTCTTCTTTGGAAAAATCTCTATTCAGGCCCTCTTGCCCATTTTTTAATTGTATTGTTTGTTTTCTTGGTGTTGAGTTGTAGGAGTTCTTTATATATGTTGAATATTAACTCCTTATTGGATATATCATTTGCAAGTATCTTCTCTCATTCAGAAGATTGCCTTTTTGTTTTGTTGACAGTTTCCTTTGGTGTATAAAAGCTTTATCTTAAAAAAATTCTTCATACAGTATTTAAAAATTCTTAATATAGTCAATGTGTTTCATATATGTTATACATTTATTTATTACATACATATATGTTATACATTTTGTTTTTCATCTGCATTTTAACTTTTTTATATATTTATGAGTCAAGTCTGTCTTTATAGTCACAGATGAATGATTGTCTACAAATACCTCAGAATCCAAGAAATACACAATGCAGTTGACATTTCTTTGTGAAAATTAAGGATCTAAGACAACGCTCAGCATATATTTTTTTGTCCATGAGGTAGAGAAAGCCACTGCATCATGACCTGTGAGCAAGGCAAGGATATTTCTTAAGAAGTATTTATGAATGTGTTTCAGAATTTTAATGAAATTTTGCTTAAATCTCCAAAGTTCCACCCCCTAGATTGAGGCTAATATGATTGTGATCTGAAAATATTTTAAAGAAGTAGTAAGCAGTTTCCCACCTTCACTAAAAATAAAAATCTCTATTTATTATTACAAAAAATCAGTTTTCTTTCAATGTCACTTGTGATTTATGATGATTGCACTATATTAACAGCAGTTTGGGGTATATCCTATTTTCTGTGGTATAAGCCAAATATCTAAATTATACAAAAGTTATTAAGAAATATGTGCTTTTCCAAATTGTGTCTGATTTTTCAGAATTTGTGACCTGATCAGACTCTGGCAGTGGTGTTAAATAAGATATTTTGTATGAACATCAGTAACCAAAAATCTTTGTCTCATACAGAATATACCACAAATGATCCAAGGCTGAGGAGAAATCAATAAAGCTTTCAAATTCTCTCAAATAATTTGAACTAACTGTAACAAGAGATTACAAAAAGTGTAATACAGTTAAGAGAAGAGTAGCTGTGCTTGAAGTCTTCTGCTTGTAAAACATTGGTCTCTAAACCCTGATTACTCTGAAAGTGTTAGGAAGAAACTGATTTGAAATTTACATGTGGTACTTAATAAACAATGAGGATTGTCAAACAGCTATGTCTTTATATGAACTCAGATTACATTTGTGATTATTTCCAATCTGTTGAGGATTTAATTATTGTCTACTTTTTGATTTACATATGCCATTTTTTCCCCAACTACAGTGTAAGGTTCCAGAGAACATTTACCACATCGTATACTTCTTTTGTGTCCCTGATATTTTTAACATCCTAAGACACCTAGTAAGTGGTTAACAAACTTATCAACTAAAATTCTTTTGCAGATGTTTGCTATCATTTTTTTTTTCTATGTTGAAAAACCATTTATTTCACTGGAAAAAAAAAAAGTGATCCAACTCTGTGTGTTTACCCACCACAAGCCAAGCCTTTGGACCAAAAAGACTCAAGAGCAGTGATACTCTCACCAAAGTCATTCCCAAGTCCAACGTCCAATGGCAGCAGGAGACGGGAGCCAGCACAACCCCCACCACAGTTTCTGTACACAATGACGCCTGCTGGGAGAACAGAACATAAATGGGAAATTACAGAAGTACTGAAGAACATGAAGACCAGAAAAATGGGCAGAAGGGAGGAAAGGAAGAGGTGGTCTGAGTTTAGCAAGGTGTATTAAGGTCCACAGCTGCAGAGGGACTGAACTTATAGAGCCAAGAATGTCCCAGAGACAGAATACCATGAAGGGTGTATGTATTCTTATATACAACTTCAGCTCCAAATTTTAGCCCGCACATATCCCACCTTGAAACTCTGTGTTGTCAAGGCCGGTGATGGCCTCCACTGCATCCTCTATCTGTGTGGAAAGGCAAAATCTATCACAATGTTGTATTTGACTTGAGCCATATGGTCCATTTGACCTGGACCATATGCATCAGATTTTGCCTGCAGCTATTTTTTTTCTTAAAGATTTTATTTATTTATTTGACAGACAGAGATCACAAGTAGGCAGAGAGGCAGGCAGAGAGAGAGTGAGAAGCAGGCTCCCCGCTGAGCAGAGAGCCAAATGTGGGGCTCGATCCCAGGACCCTGAGATCACGACCTGAGCTGAAGGCAGAGGCTTTAACCCACTGAGCCACCCAGGTGCCCCTGAAGCTATTTTTTAATACAGGTGGGACCAGTGTTGCTCACATGCAACTCTGTGGAGGTCTTACTCTCATTCTTATTGGCTTTCACGTTGATGTTCCCCCTGTTCAGCTTGTAGGGCTCAGGTTGCTTATGGTTCTTCAGCTGCCACCTTGTCCTCTATGTGCCCAAAGCTGTAGTTCCTATTTATTTATTTATTTATTTGAGAAAGAGAGAGAGAGAGAGTGAGAGAGTGCACGTAGGAGTGGAGGAGGGCAGAAGGAGAGGGAGAGAGAAGGCCAAGCAGACTACAGTGTGCAATGGAGGTGGGGCTCCATCTTAAGACCTTGAGAACATGACCTGAGCAGAAAGGAAAAGTCAGGGGCTTAACTGATTAAGCCATCCAGGCACCCCCCTCTCCAAAAGTGGTAGTTTTTAATGATTCACATTCCAGCACCTTCCCATACTGCTCAAAGAGTGAGCAGATCTGGTTTGTGGCCTCCTTGGGCAGGTTTCCAATGAATAGCTTCATCTTCTGGACAAGGTCCATAGGGAACTCAGCAGGGGCTCTTCCTTGTGGTACAGACATTTCTGACAAAACACTAAAATGCTTGCAGCAGTAACTCTGGGTAGAAGCTGCTATCATTTTAGATGGACACGTTATCAGGTCAACCTGGATTTAGATTATAAAATGACATCATATCAATGCAGGAAGCAGTGCCTAAAGCTGGACCAGTTAGGCCATTCCTTTGTACCGACATTGGGCCATTATAGGGGAGAAATTGGATATTTTCTTACTGATATTTGGACTTGTCTGTACTTTAGTCTTTTGTTGGAAAGACTAAAAGGAGCAGTTTTTTGAAATTATTGAAAACCTAGAATTTTAGCCTTAGTAAGGCTTATAGTCTGTTGTCTTGAAATTTACTCTTTTCTTTTTATAAACAAATATCTTTCATCATTATGAAATTTTAATTATTAATATTTTAAGAAAATGTATTTTTTTTCCAATTTGGAACTTGGAAAACTAACCATTTGAAAAGAACTTATGACTGAATAAATTTGTCTCTTTTCAAGTTGATTGAAAAGGAGAAATTAGTGTGTTGGCATAGCAGAACTTGAGGTTTTCTAGAAAATACAGAAAAGAGACGTAGCCTTAAATAAATTTTGTGTGTGTGTGTATTTTGTGGGAATATGGTTGGGAAATACATTGGATAACACCTCTAATTTCCTCCCAGTGTTAAAATTTTAATTTTACAATGACCTTAAGCCTTACAGTTGACTCAAATAACTTTAATTACTTTGAGATATTTCTTCATTCTAAAATGGAGAGATTGAATGGCTAATCTGTCTCAGTTTGTTGGAAACAGGGAAGATAATACATGCATAATTTTAGAAAATGATAAAGATGTAAATAACAATGCTTTTGTTGTCATTACTGTCTTTGCACTTATGACTCACACAGGTTTACATATATTTAAAGTAGTCACCTCCTATTATGAATAAGTAATATAAAAATCCTCATATTCTTCTCACAGTGACTTGATTTATAGTGGATTATTCCTGGAAATTATACATGCTGATGAAATTTCAGTGTGTGCTCACTTGTAAGCACTAACCCTAAGTAAACTTGTTTTTCTCTACCTGGTAAATGTTTCTGAACAGATTATTGAACTACCACCAGCTGGACTTGCTGACAATAACTAAGAACTTCCAAGCTTGTGTTCAAATATATAGCACTTGGCACCTTAAGAACTGCTAATTACGCCCAGATTCTAATCTTAATTTTCCAGTTTATTATGATTTCTTCATTATGTCCTAACAGTCTGAGTAAGCAGTTTATCTCCATATATTTCCACTTGTCTAACAAGTGTTCTCTTCAAACAGATGTTGGCACTTCCTGGAATGGAGCCATTCCCGTTTGAAAAGAAGAAATGATAATTTACTTAATCTTGTGTTAAGCTTTACAGGAAAGTATTGCATTGTTATGTCCAAATCCATCCTCTCTTCACCCACTCTCAGAGAAAATAAAAACAAAGTCGAGGTAGCTCTGAGTTTATTTCTTCCTGTTATTTTTCTCCTTCCTATCTCTTAATGTCTCCCTCCCTCTTTCTTCTGAAAATAGTGTTTTGTAGTTTAAACTGATTGAAGAATTCAATTCATAATTTAAAATCTGATTCAAAAGCTGGAAAATTATACTGTAATACTCTTCTCTGCAAGTGTGTATAGTCAATGACAAAGATGAAATAATCAATTGCATAAAATAATCTAAAATTAGTTGAGTTTATAGTTTCCTTTACACCTCCATGATTTATGTAGAGTGGGAAATCCATGAAAGATACAGAAAACTAAGAAATTTTCTATGAATTCTAAGAATTTTGCAAACTGTATGGGCTTTCCATTTAATGTTATAGGAGAAAACAAATATGACCCTAAAGATTTACCTAACTGCTTCATTCATGGGTGAAAAAACTGAAGTTCTGATAAATCCAGTGATTTACTTAAGGATATGCAAACTGGTTGTTGGCAGATCCAAAAGGGAAAGCACACTTTTTTCCCAATTGCTTAAAATTTTAATTTCAAAATTGATGTTAAGAGAATTGATAACAATCTTTATCCCAGTTCCTAGGAAGGTTTCCAGTACATGGTATGTGTTCATTATATATTTTCTTTTAACCAAATGCTTCTCTTTTACTAACAGCTTTCTCTTTATGAAGCACTATTGAAGCACAGGTATAGATGGTTCAGGTGCGATTACTATCTAGGTTCAAATTCTGGCTCCTTCACTCAACAGCTGTGTTATCTTGGGCAAATGAACTAAATATTCTGTGCTTCCATTTCCCAAATTTCTGCAAAATGAGGATGATAATAATAATATCTGCCTCATAGATTTTTTTTAAATTTATTTTTTATTTTCAGCATAATAGTATTCATTGTTTTTGCACCACACCCAGTGCTCCATGCAATCCGTGCCCTCTATAATACCCACCACCTGGTACCCCAACCTCCCACCCACCACCTTCAGATTGTTTTTCAGAGTCCATAGTCTCTCATGGTTCACCTCCCCTTCAAATTTCCCTCAACTCCCTTCTCCTCTCCATCTCCCCTTGTCCTCCATGCTATTTGTTATGCTCCACAAATAAGTGAAACCATATGATAATTGACTCTCTCTGCTTAACTTATTTCACTCAGCATAATCTCTTCCAGTCCCATCCATGTTGCTACAAAAGTTGGGTATTCATCCTTTCTGATGGAGGCACAATATTCCATAGTGTATATGGACCACATCTTCCTTATCCATTCATCCGTTGAAGGGCATCTTAGTTCTTTCCACAGTTTGGTGACCGTGCCATTGCTGCTATAATCATTGGGGTACAGATGGCCCTTCTTTTCACTACATCTGTATCTTTGGGGTAAATACCCAGTAGTGCAATGGCAGGGTCATAGGGCAGTTCTATTTTTAATTTCTTGAGGAATCTCCACACTGTTCTCCAAAGAGGCTGCACCAACTTGCATTCCCACCAACAGTTGGAAGAGCGTTCCCCTTTCTCCATATCCCCTCCAACACATGTTTTTCCTGTCTTGCTAATTTTGGCCATTCTAACTGGTGTAAGATGGTATCTCAATGTAGTTTTAATCTGAATCTCCCTGATGGCTAGTGATGATGATCATTTTTTCATGTGTCTGATAGCCATTTGTATGTCTTCATTGGAGAAGTGTTTGTCCATATATTCTGCCCATTTTTTGGATATGATTGTCTGTTTTGTGTGTGTTGAGTTTGAGGAGTTCATTATAGATCCTGGATATCAACCTTTTGTCTGTACTGTCATTTGCAAATATCTTCTCCCATTCCGTGGATTGCCTCTTTGTTTTCTTGACTGTTTCCTTGGCTGTGCAGAAGCTTTTGATTTTGATGAAGTCCCAAAAGTTCATTTTCGCTTTTGTTTCCTTTGCCTTTGGAGACATATCTTGAAAGAAGTTGCTGTGGCTGATATCGAAGAGATTACTGCCTATGTTCTCCTCTAGGATTCTGATGGATTCCTGTCTCACATTGAGGTCTTTTATCCATTTTGAGTTTATTTTTGTGTACGGTGTAAGAGAATGGTCGAGTTTCATTCTTCTACATATAGCTGCCCAGTTTTCCCAGCACCATTTATTGAAGAGACTGTCTTTTATCCACTGGATAGTTTTTCCCGTTTTGTCGAAGATTATTTGACCATAGAGTTGAGGGTCCATATCTGGGCTCTCTACTCTGTTCCACTGTTCTATGTGTCTCATAGATTTTTATGAAGACTATATTAAAGTACTTAGAACGATAGTTGGCTAACACATAGTAAAACTCAAAAATGGGAGTTATTTTTCTTCATTTGGGTCAATAAAACACATTTTTATAGGACTGAAGGTGTAAATTTCCTTTAATTAATGTCATGAATATGAGTTCCAATAGCTCCACATCCACACTAGCACTTAGTTTTATCATTTTTTTTGTTTTGTTTTATTTCTTTCCAGTGTAACAGTATTCATTGTTTTTGCACCACACCCAGTGCTCCATGCAATCCGTGCCCTCTATAATACCCACCACCTGGTACCCCAACCTCCCACCCACCACCCCTTCAAAACCCTCAGATTGTTTTTCAGAGTCCATAATCTCTCATGGTTCACCTCCCCTTCCAATTTCCCTCAACTCCCTTCTCCTCTCCATCTCCCCTTGTCCTCCATGCTATTTGTTATGCTCCACAAATAAGTGAAACCATATGATAATTGACTCTCTCTGCTTAACTTATTTCACTCAGCATAATCTCTTCCAGTCCCATCCATGTTGCTACAAAAGTTGGGTATTCATCCTTTCTGATGGAGGCACAATATTCCATAGTGTATATGGACCACATCTTCCTTATCCATTC